>NC_141024.2:72520000-72552500 GCF_052040795.2 Danio rerio | reverse complement strand
GTTTAAGCTGGATTTTTCAGCAGGGTAGAGTTGGGGCTAAACTGTGCTGGACACTGGCCCTCCAGGATCGAGTTTGCCCACCCCTGAACTAAAGTATACTACAATATTTATCACAGTTTATCAGTTCACTCTAAGCTGTAGCATTCATTCACAGCGTTGTAAACACTTTACTATATACAGTATACTACATTTTACTATAGTACACTCTACATTATTTACTACATGTTGGATCACTCTGGTTTTCTGCAGATATTTATGAGCAAACCATCTTGTGTTAAAGTTAATTAGAGAAAAATCTGATTTACTGTAGAAATAATATTAGAGTGTCCCTACTGAAAACAAGCCTAGGCTGGTTGGCTGGTTTTAGAGGTGTTTGGCCATTTCCAGCCTGGTCTTAGCTGGTCAGGAGAGGACTAAAACAAGCTTGTCCAGCCTAGCCAGGCTAGGTGGTCAAGCTGAATTTAGCTGGTAATTTTCCAGCCTGACCAGCCTGGAAATAACTGGAAACCAGCCTGGAAATGGCCAAAAACCCTCTAAAACCAGGCTGGGAACCAGCAAAAACCCGCCAACCAGCCTAGGCTGGTTTAAGCTGGGACTATATACAGTATAGTACACTGTACTACAGTAAACTCCACATTTTTTACCACAGCATATTATGTCACACGCCCGGTGTTTCTGCAGATATATTATATGTGCAAGTACGCCATCTTGTGTTCAAGTTTGTTAGAGGAAAATCTGATTTAGAGAGTTAACAGAGGATCTGCTTCACGCAGGGGGACATGGGGGAGATACATCCGCTTCACTTTATAGAGCCAGACCATTTAGAAACAGTGATTAATAATTATATGAACGTAAACATTTGGATCTCATTCAGCTGCTTCCCCCCCCACCCCCCCCCCCCCCCCCCCCCCAGTTTATTGTTTAGTTTGTGGTCTCATTTTATCTGTAACATGTAAGCTATGACATCGACTGGTCTTTTACTCCAAAGACGGCGTTTTCACGGTGAGTACCATGGTAAAACCGTGTAAACAATAGGTCTCCGGCAGAAACGGTGACATAAACAAACGAATAACCATCCTTAATTCAACACTGTTCTGTTAGTGGACTAAAGTGCGTGATGGGGTGTTTTTCTGTGGACTCTTGCCTTTCAAAATAAACTGTGATGCACAGCAATGAATGCGTGTGTGTGTTGTTATTACATGATATGTACGCCATGTCTTATAACTGCCAAACTTACACAAATTTAGCAAATAAATTCTTTATAAGCTTTCCATTGAAAAACAACTAGCTGCAATGGGTGCTTAGGGGATGTAGCTTTAAACTGATGTAGAGTTTTTCAAGACTACTCTAGTCCTTTTTGACGTAATCTATTCATAAACATTGACATGTGGAAAAAAAACAGCGCCTCAGTGCGACCTCGTCGGGGCGCTGTGGAAGGTGTCCACTTCACCCCGCTCCACATTAACAGTGCCACATGCTCGCTGCACACATTACCACACTATATTTAAATACAAACAAAATACCACAGAAAAAAAACTAACATGGTAATGTGTAAATACGAAACGTGCTCGCACTTTGCTGTTTTATTTACTCCATTTAACCCACAGTCATCAACACTACAGGGTATTTTACCTATACAGGGTGTTCAACCCTGCTGAAAAATCCAGCTTAAACCAGCCAAGGATGGTTAGCTGGTTTTAGCTGGTCGACCAGGCTGGTTTTAGAGGGGTTTTGGCCACTTCCAGGCTGGTTTCCAGCCATTTCCAGCCTGGTCTTAGCTGGTCAGGCTGGAAAATGAACAGCCAAATCCAGCTAAAACCAGCTTGATCAGCCTGGTTTAAGCTGGATATAGCTGGTTTTGGCTGGACTCCCAGCTTGGCAAGGCTGGTCAAGCTGGTTTTAGCTGGTCATCTCCCAGCCTGACCAGCTAAGACCAGGCTGGAAATGGCTGGAAACCAGCCTGGAAGTGGCCAAAACCCCTCTAAAACCAGCCTGGTTGACCAGCTAAAACCAGCCAACCAGCTTAGGCTGGTTTAAGCTGGATTTTTTAGCAGGGAAGTCTGTTCCTGGAGATCTTCCTTCCTGCAGATTTCAGCTCAAACACAGCTGAACTAATTAATTAGGACCTGAACGGCACTTGCTAATTACAGGCAGGTGTGTTTGCAACTGAAATCCGCAGGAGCAGGGTTGAGCACCCCTGTGTTTGCTATTGGTGAACACTAGGAGTCGCTCAATATGCACCCGTCGTGGTCTCGTCGTCTTGTTTTGCATGCGTTTGATTCCCGCTGTTCTCAAGATTAGCTGATATCGCAGATGCTTGTTCTTTCTGTCAGGAAAGTCGGGAAACTTTGACTCGCGTGTGTAAAATCTCGCAAACCTTTTGGTCCGATTTACATCATCAGAATCAACAAAACAAATCTTCAAGTTGACTATTTTGTTATTATTCTAGTCCCAAAAATAAAAAAAGAAGAAATTTGTAAGTCAGAATTATTAAAACCACTGAATTATTCGCCCTCTGTTTATTTTTTCCACAATTTCTGTTTAACGGAGGGCTTCAACACATTTCTAAACATGATAGTTTTAATAACTCATCTCTAGTAACTGATTTATTTTATCTTTGTCATGATGACAGTAATATTAGACTAGATATTCTTCAAGACACTTCTACACAGCTTAAAGTGACATTTAAAGGCTTAATTAGGGTAACTAGGCAGGTTAGGGTAATTAGGCAAGTCATTGTATAACGATGGTTTGTTCTATAGACTATCAAGAAAAAATTTGCTTAAAGAGGCTAATAATATTGACCATAAAATGGTGTTTAAAAAATTAAAAACTGCTTTCATTCTAGTCGAAATAAAACAAATAAGACTTTCTCCAGAAGGAAAAACATTATCAGACATACTGTGAACATTTCCTTGCTGTTAAAACATTTTAAAGAAGAAAAAAAAGGTAAGGGGGGCTAATAATTCTGACTTCAACTGTATATAGTTAATAGAAACTTAAAATGCTTTCAGTAAATGAATATTTGATGCTTTCTGTGTTTATTAAATTTTATACTTCCCTTTTTGTTTTTTCGTTCTCTCTTTTTTCCATTTCCAATTCCTATTTGTCGCCTATTGTTCTTATCCCTTTGTAACTGTATGTACTTGTATTCCTACAGACGACCTCCTGATGTACATTGTACATTTCTTCTTCTCTAAATAAAAGTGCATTGCTGTTTTACTTCACTTTGGTTTCTCATTCGCCCCCCAACGTTGTTTATATCATCCTGGAAATGGGATTATAAAGAGAACGTTTATTCAGTTGACAATTTCCTAATATAAAAACTACTATTAAGATATTAAAGGGAGCATTTTAATTCATTCATTCATTCATTTTCTTGTTGGCTTAGTCCCTTTATTAGTCCGGGGTGGCCACAGCGGAATGAACCGCCAACTTATCCAGCGAGTTTTTTACGCAGCGGATGCCCTTCCAGCCCCAACCCATCCCTGAGAAACATCCACACACACACACACACACACACACACTACGGACAATTTAGCTTACCCAGTTCACCTGTACCGCATGTGTTTGGACTGTGGGGGAAACCGGAGCACCCGGAGGAAACCCACACGAAGGCAGGGAGAACATGCAAACTCCACACAGAAACGCCAACTGAGCCGAGGTTGAAACAGCGACCCAGCGGCCTTCTTGCTGTGAGGCGACAGCACTACCTACTGCGCCACTGCCTCGCCCTAAAGGGAGCATTTGTAGGTAATTTAATCACAGTTTAACAGACTTGTACTATTTTATGTTTTATATTATCTTATTAAATAAGATGTCACACTTTATTTTGTTGAATTTAAGTTACATTGCATCTACATGCCAACTAATTCTCTTTAGATTATCAGCACTGTCAGGTTGGGGTTAGTGTAAGTATTCATGTAAAGGCAAAGACAAGTTTATTTATATAGCACATTTCATACACAGTGGCAATTCAAAGTGCTTTACATAAACAGGAATAAAAAGACAAGTTTAGGAACATAAAATGCAGACAATAAAAAATGATTAAAAACAGATAAAAACAAATTAAAATGAGTTAAAATAGGTTATAAAAGAATGAAAAAGAAAACGAAAAACATAATAGCGCAATCTGTCGGATGCAGCACAGTGCTCATTCAGTAAAGGCACAGCTAAACAGATGTGTTTTCAGTCTTGATTTGAATGTGCCTAATGTTGGAGCACATCTGATCATTTCTGGAAGCTGATTCCAGCAGTGAGGAGCATAGTGGCTGAAGGCAGATTCACCCTGCTTTGACTGAACTCTTGGAACTTCTAGTTTATATGATCCTAAAGATCTGAGTGATCTGTTAGGTTTGTATTCAGTGAGCATATCTGTAATGTATTGAGGTCCTAGGCCATTTAGTGATTTATAGACCAGTGATAATACTTTAAAATCTATTCTGAATGTAACTGGCAGCCAGTGTAGAGACATGAGGACAGGTGTGATGTGCTCTGATTTCCTGCTTCTGGTCAGAATCCTGGCTGCAGCATTCTGAATGAGCTGCAAGTGTCTGACTGTCTTTTTGGGAAGACCAGTGAGGAGTCCATTACAGTAATCCACCCTGCTGCTGATAAAAGCATGAACAAGTTTCTCTAAGTCTTCACTGGAAACAAAGCATCTGATTCTTGCTATGTTTTTGAGATGATAGTATGCTGATTTACTGACTGCTTTGACATGACTGTTGAAACTCAGATCTGACTCCAGAGTCACACCAAGATTCTTGACCTTATTGTACCTTATACCTTATGTACTTGCACAGTTTCTTATAGTCAGTCTGTTGAAGGAGCATATCAAAAGCAGAACGTCTACTAATACTCAAATAGATCATCAAAATAAAGTGTTACCAAAGAATATGTTACATTTATAATATACTTGCTGAATTACTGTACATAAACTGTTTTGTATATCAATTAAAAGAAGCAGAATTTTTTGTTGTTGTTGTTGTTATACAAATATAATATATAATGGCCAAAACCCCTCTAAAACCAGGCTGGTTGACCAGCTAAAACCAGCCTAGGTTGTTTAAGCTGGGTTTTTCAGCAGGGGACTCAGACATTTGAAGCAATTTAATCCACAAAAAAGCAATTTGTGAGACCTTTAACACAAGAACAACAGAACAGAATGTAAATAAGACAGTTAAGCCGTTGATGACAAAGAAGAGTCCTTAGCTGTTTCCTGAAATGGTTGTTGGGTTGAATTGCATGTGACGCTTGTGTTGAAACCGTAATCAGTGTGAGTTTTTTTGATTCGAGCCACACACTCTCTGCAGCCCCGCGTTTACACAGCTCACAATGAACATCACACGGCCAAGGGGCAGAGATGGCCTGAATGAAAGGGCAGACTGTGGCTAAACAACATGTCAGGGTGGAGCAGAGCATGAAAAAACCACGACTTACACTGAAAACTGACAACTGGAGGATTATGTGTCGGAAGCCAGGAGAGTGGCCACATGAAACAATGCTATGGTAATTCATATTAAACACTATAGTGTTTCTGAACCATTCTATATACCAGGAGTCACCAGTCCTGGTCCTGGAGGGCCGGTGTCCCTGCAGGGTTTAGGTCCAACTTGCCTCAACACACCTGCCTGGATGTATCAAGTATACCTAGTAAGACCTTGACTAGCTTGTTCAGGTGTGTTTGATTAGGGTTGGAGGTAAAATCTGCAGCACACCGGCCCTCCAGGAACAAGTTTGGTGACCACTGCTATAGACGAATTACTGGTTTGTAAGCATACAGGATGCAGAAAAAAAAAACGGGAGCGCTAGCATTTACACCAAAGGAATGACACTGGAAAATTAACGTTAAAGTGAGCGGCGTTCGTCTTACAGGTTCATTTGCGATAGCACCCTCCCAATGGATATTGGATAAGACAAAATGGCCAAGCATCCAACCCCAAATATACAACTACCTCATTGAAACTCTAACAAGAGAGAAGTTTAAGGCCTACAAGCCTTTGGATGCCAGCCATGTTGTTCTGTGTGGTCATGTGAAGAAATAAGGCTCCATGATTACCAGATTTAAAACTCTGTAGTGCTAAAAACTGAGATTCTGCCTAGCCAAAGACAAGAAGACGGAGCTGTACAAGGCCTGGATAATCATCAACAAGCAAAACTACTGCATTCTGACATCGAACTGTTCCTGTATGGCAGGATATGTGAACGTACATGTTGACATTTCATCCTCAGCATTCAGCGTGTTTTTGCTAAAATCAATGCTGAAATCAACAACGAGTAATGTGTGTGATTTAGCATAGCGTGAACTTACGTGATATGAAATGAGAACTGCATTTTTAATTAGGTCCTCACTCCATTCAGCTCTTATGATGGATGTTAGCCAAAGACGTCTGCTGTTGGCATTCAAAGCAGTGTGGTGTACGGTAAAAGTTAAGTTGTCGAATTTGGCATCCTACCGCACAACACGACATGTTTGCAATTGTGGCTGTTCTTTTTTTGCAACCCGTGTGTAATGAGGAGACTGACACGGAGGGATCCATTTTGCAGTATTTATTAGACACAGTTCAATTACAAACGTACAACACGCACTAAAGTGCACATCAACAGCATTCAATTTAGATCGTGGGGCTGGCGGCTGACAGCCACAGAGTGATATACCAGTCATGGATCAGTGGCAGGCGGCATGGTTCAGAGTCCGTATAACAAGCGTGGGTCGAGGGCAGGCAGAAGGCAACTCAGAGTCAGAAACAGTCCAGGGGTAATGCACAGGAGATCAGGCAGGGAATACCGCTCAGAAATGTTGCCCGTGGCTGAACAAGACTTCGCAATGAACTGGTGTTTGAGTGTGTCTTATATAGGGAGCGTGGGTCGTTAGCGGGATTCAGTTCAGGTGTGTGCACAATCAGTTTAGGTGGATGATGTAATGCTTAGAAGTCCGGGGATGGCGGCCTCTGCTGGCCAGCGAGGGGAATGACTGGGACCGAGTCGGTGACACCGTGTGACGTCATGTGTGACGTAGGTTGGTAATTCCCCTATAGTGAAGCACATGAACTAATCTGTTGTGGTAATTCCATGGGAACACAACAACTATGGTAATATAGAATAGTGACTCAATGCGTCGGTATATAGTATATTATACTACATCACAGTTTACTGTGGTAAAAACTAAAGTACGCTAGTACACTATAATTTACTACAGTTTACCCATTCACTATAATTAGTACTACAATATGCCCTTCGTTAACAAACCGTGGTAAATACTATAAGATCCAGGCAAGAACCCTGCTGAAAAATCCAGCTTAAACCAGCCTAGGCTGGTTGGCTGGTTTTAGCTGGTTTTAGAGGGGTTTTGGCCACTTCCAGGCTGGTTTCCAGCCATTTCCAGCCTGGTCTTAGCTGGTCAGGCTGGGAGATGACCAGCTAAAACCAGCTTGACCAGCCTAGCCAAGCTGGGAGTCCAGCCGAAACCAGCTATGTCCAGCTTAAACCAGGCTGGTCAAGCTGGTTTTAGCTGGATTTGGCTGGTCATTTTCCAGCCTGACCAGCTAAGACCAGGCTGGAAATTGCTGGAAACCAGCCTGGAAATGGCCAAAACCCCTCTAAAACCAGGCTGGTCAACCGGCTAAAACCAGCCAACCAGCCTAGACTGGTTTCAGCTGGATTTTTCAACAGGGAAGCATGTGCAGAATATTAAAATCCGGCAAATATTTGAGAAACTGTTGACTGAATGGTATGCAGCATGCGCTGAATAGAACTGCATATTTGTCCTTCATTCTGATGGTGTTGTAGTGTGTGTGAGTGTGTGTGTGAGTGTGTGTGTTCCGTCAGTTTGTTGACAGCGCTGTGGTGTGGCATTTTTGGATATGGAACAGAAGCATGGCCAAATGGAGCGTCAGAAGATTTGCCTCACCCACGCTGCACATGTGAGCTGTTACCAACATTGCGGTGTTTGAGGAATGAGTGACGCATGTATAAAAACCTACTGCAGGCTTTGTTTCTTTGTGTAAAATGATTCTTGGACTCTTTAAAGAGTTAGTTTATTATTTTAGCTGCTATTAACACACATCCCCTTTATGACTCGACTGATCTTCACCGCTGCTTCGCGCTCCAGTTTCCATGTCTCCAACTATTGAGCACTGGAGAATACTGTGGTAAATCAGTGCTGTTTATGAACGCGCTCAGCGGCGCTTGAATGTTAGCGGGAAATAGTCGTTCTTAAAACTTCAGTACCGGGACAACACTGCTACAGACAACACGAGGGTGTGCTACAAAGAACTGCAGTGTTTTATCGCTCACACGGGCTGAAGCAGGAAAGTGCTTTTATTAAATGATAACACACAGTTTTCAAATCGTGTATTATAACGTGTTTTTTAATGTAAGTGCTTATATTTATATTAGCGAGCCTTTGTTATGGTGCAGATACGGGTGGTTAAGAGAGAAGTTCAGGGGGCGTGGTTGATTTTACGTCAAGCGTTTGATTGGAAGCCTGATTCTGTGGCTCCGCCTCTGGCTCCGTCAGGCAGTCCTTCTGCGCATGCCCAGGCTCCAATTTCAGCAGTCTTTTGCGACAGTTTGTGTCCGTCACCAAGGTGTTTTCTATTTCTATATATGTTTCTATTTTTATAAATTTGGACTAGATCTCACAGCAATTCGTAACTTTTTGGTTTACTGGCTAATTCGTATGAATTCGTACAATCTAATTCGTACAATTTAATTCGATTTGCTCATCACCCAATGACGGTTAGGGGTGGGGTTGGGTGCCACGCCTCCTTTTTAAAATCGTACTGAACTCGTACGAATTAGCCACTACACTGCGAAAACGTAAAATACGTTTCCTCGGGGGATCAAGCTGACAAAAACTATACATAAAAAAAGCATTTATTTTGCACTGCAAGGCTTATGCGTTTTGCTTCTTCAGACTTGCTTTAAGGAGATTTAGATATTCTGCAAGGATACTCATTAAAGATCCGAGTTTTTGCAGTGTACAGTAAGGTCATTTTAAAATCCATCCCGAATATCTCATAATTTAGAGCGGCTACATGCGCCATGAGGACATGGCTGCAAATCCCAGTGGATTGAAAAGCAATGATCAGGCGCTGTTATCTGCAGAAAGCACACACTTATTCACATGTTCAGGAAAAGAAAGATAGGAGAGGACATCAGCGTGCAGGAATGGCTCCTGTCGCTCCTCTTAATTCCTAATCTGAGGGGGAAGCCGTCTATCTAGGGGATTTGTACAGCTGTCAATTAAAATCCCTTGACACAGCCCACCCCCCTTCCACTTGTTTTTTTCAATGGTTCTCTCTTCCTCTTTGTTTTTTTCCCTTCACTATAGGGGCTGCAAGATATTTAAGGCTAGCATAAAATGTGTTCGCAACCTAGTTTACAGTACAAATAACTTCAACTTAGTCCCTTATTTACCAGGGGGCGCTACTGCGGAATGAACCGTCAACTATTCCAGCACATGTTTTACTCAGTGGATGCCCTTCCAGCTGCATCCCAGCACTCTCACATTCACACAGACTCATACACAACAGCCAATTTAGTTCATCAATTGCCCTATAGCGCATGTGTTTGGACTGTGGGGGAAACCGGAGGAAACCCACGCCAACACGGACATGCAACATGCAAACATGCAAACTCCACACAGAAATGACAACTGACCCTGCTAGGACTAGAAGCAGTTACCTTCTTGCTGTCAGGCCACGGTTGTAGCCATTGTGCCACCCTTTTGCCATATGCTTGCTAAATGTGACGTCAACAAATGGTACTTATAAACGTTTACAAATCGCTGTAATACTTTCGAAAATCACGAACGCTATATATATATATATATATATATATATATATATATATCTATATATATTTTTTTTTTATAAATTGTTACAATTTTGGTATTTGTGATGCAGCAAGTCCACAGACTGTTGTGTACACCATGAGTTTATATAAAATTCACTTTAACGTGTGATAGGATTATATAAACGAATATAAACGTAAATATTTTCTTAATTCAAATAAGTGGCAACTTGACACATACGTCACTGATGCGTCACGTCTTAACAAGCGGATTACTTCACTTGTAAAATCAACAAGAATTCCCAACACTGTCACGGCAATTCGTAAGTTTTTGACGGTTGGGTTTAGGGGCGGGGTTTGGCACCTAAATTGTACATTTCCATACGATTCGTATGAATTTCTACGAATTAGCCATTAAACTGACAAAATGTAAAATAGTTAAGTTTCCTCACGAGATCAGGCTGCGAGGGAAAAAGTAATGGTGGGTCTTGAGTTTATCTATTTGTAATTAACCAGCCCTATTTCCCTACTTCATGAGGAAACGTAACTATGTTGCGTATTGTCAGGAAAGTGGCGAATTCGTACAAAAGCAGACGATTTCATTTATATGAAACCATACAATATTTAAACGTAGGTGTGGCAACTAACCCCACCCCTAACCCTATCCGTCATTGGAGGCTGAATAAATTATACTAAAACGTATGAATGAGATCGAACAAATGAATACAAAATAGTTGGTAAATCAAAAAATAAAAACAAATATGTGATGGAGCAAACAGCATTTTGATATATTAATTAAGACTTTATTCTTAGCTGATGATAAATAAAGCCTTCAGAAGAGAGCCCTGAGCTCGTAATATCCTCAAGCCCGGGGCTCCCTCCTGTTAGAAGGGGCGAGAGGGGTGTTCGAGCTCAGGTAGGTCTCAAGAACTCCTCTGCTGATCAGCGTTAGGGAAGTGTATGCTAAGGTTTATCTTAGATGTTAATTTTGATTAGTCGATTGGCTTATGGTGTATGTCTTTGGACGGTGGGAGGAACCCGGGGAAACCCACGGAAACCCACTCGTTGTAGTTGCACTAGTAGTCACAGTAGTAGTAGTAGTCGTAGAAGTTGTGGTAGAAGTAGTCGCAGTAGTAGTAGTAGTCGTTGTAGTTGTGGTAGTAGTAGTCGCAGTAGTAGTAGTAGTCGTTGTAGTAGTAGTCGTTGTAGTTGTGGTAGTAGTAGTCGCAGTAGTAGTAGTAGTCGTTGTAGTAGTAGTCGTTGTAGTTGTGGTACTAGTAGTCACAGTAGTAGTAGTAGTAGTCGTTGTAGTAGTAGTCGTTGTAGTTGTGGTAGTAGTAGTCGCAGTAGTAGTAGTAGTCGTTGTAGTAGTAGTCGTTGTAGTTGTGGTACTAGTAGTCACAGTAGTAGTAGTAGTAGTCGTTGTAGTTGTGGTAGTAGTAGTCGCAGTAGTAGAAGTAGTCGTTGTAGTAGTAGTCGTTGTCGTTGTAGTTGTGGTAGTAGTAGTCGCAGTAGTAGTAGTAGTCGTTGTAGTTGTGGTAGTAGTAGTAGTAGTCATTGTAGTTGTGGTAGTAGTAGTCGCAGTTGTAGTAGTAGTCGTTGTAGTAGTAGTCGTTGTAGTTGTGGTAGTAGTAGTCGCAGTAGTAGTAGTCGTAGTTGTGGTAGTTGTGGTAGAAGTAGTCACAGTAGTAGTAGAAGTTGTTTGTAGTTGTGGTAGTAGCTGTGGTAGTTGTTGTAGTTGCAGTAGTAGTAATCGCAGTAGTAGTAGTTGTTGAGGTTGTGGTAGTAGCTATCGCCGTAGTGGTAGTCGTTGTAGTTGCAGTAGTAGTAGTCACAGTAGTAGTAGTTGTTGAGGTTGTGGTAGTAGCTGTTGCAGTAGTAGTAGTTGTTGTAGTTGCAGTAGTAGTAGTCGCAGTAGTAGTAGTCGTTGAGGTTGTGGTAGTAGCTGTCGCAGTAGTAGTAGTCGTTGTAGTTGCAGTAGTAATATTCGCAGTAGTAGTAGTCGTTGAGGTTGTGGTAGTAGCTGTCAAAGTAGTTGTAGTCATTGTAGTTGCAGTAGTAGTAGTCGCAGTAGTAGTAGTCGTTGAGGTTGTGGTAGTAGCTGTCGCAGTAGTAATAGTCGTTGAAGTTGTGGTAGTAGTCGTTGTAGTTGCGGTAGTAGTTGTCGCAGTAGTAGTAGTCGTTGTAGTTGTACTAGTAGTCACAGTAGTAGTAGTAGTAGTCGTTGTAGTTGTGGTAGAAGTAGTCGCAGTAGTAGTAGTCATTGTAGTTGTGGTAATAGTAGTCGCAGTAGTAGTAGTTGTAGTTGCGATTAGAAGTAGTCAAAGTAGTAGTAGTAGCATTTGAGGAAAGGAGACTTGCTCGTCTATAAAATGCTCCTTGGTTTAAAAATGTTTAGATATTTGGTCTTTTTTCTTGGAAAACGCAGGACACGCTGCGCTTTAGTGGTCACTTTATTCAGCGCTACAAGAGGCTCCACCGACAGACTTTAGTCTTGTTCAGAGCAAGACCTTTCTCTTGCGCTGACATGATGACGGGATGACTCAACCGTCTGTGCCGCACAGAAGGCTTTAACCCGTTGGAGAGCGGCAGGAACAGGCAGGACGCCCAGAGATGACAACAGCTGCCGTCTGACTCTTCAAAACAACTCATATTACTGATGCTTTGTGTAACGCTCACATGAGATAATCAAACCCCTCCGCATCACAAAAACGGGACGGATCAAGAGGAAAAGAGTAAGTAAAGGACGTACAATTGAAGACAGAATTGTTTGAGCCCATGTTTATTTTTTTCCCCAATTTCTTCTACACAGCTTAAAATTACATTTAAAGGCTTAACTAGGTTAATTAGGTTAACTAGGCAGGTTAGGGTAATTAGGCAAGTTATTGTATAACGATGGTTTGTTCCGTAGACTATCGAAAACAAAGAGGCTAATAATACTGTCCTTAAAATGGTGTTTAAAAAATTAAAAACTGCTTTTATTCTAGCCGAAATAAAACAATTAAGACTTTCTCCAGAAGAAAAAATATTATCAGACATACTGTGAACATTTCCTGAATCTGTTCAACATCATTTTGGAAATATTTAAAAAAGAAAAAAAAATTCAAAGAGGGCAAATAATTCTGACTTCAACTGTAAGTGTTAAATTTGTTTTACAAAAATGCCAAAGAGGCGAAATATAAGTATATAAGCAACACCAAACGGGTTCCAGACACTGTGATCTCGCTCTCAATCCCTTCAACCCTCCTGTCGTCCTAAAATTCTACACTGTGTATACAAAGTTCGCCCTTTGGGTCAAAAATGAGCCGCCTTCACTAAACCTCAAAAACAAAGCAGCTCCATTTCATTTCAATCCTCAAATCTATTTAGCTTGAAGAAACAAGCCCGTCTTCGTCACACAATCAGGTTGGCGTCAGAAGCCGACATCAGTTTTGAGGTCAGACTCCTATGTCAAGGTGGCCAACCGTGTTCCTGGAGAGCCACCTTCCTGCAGATTTCAGTTGCTACCCATATCAAACACACCTGCCTGTAATTATCTCGTGGTGTTCAGGCCCTAATTGATTAGTTCAGGTGTGTTTGATATGGGTAGCAACTGAAACCTGCAGGAAGGTGGCTCTCCAGGAACACGGTTGGCCACCCCTGGACTAGATGCTGAAATTTCGATAGTTAATGACACGACTTAAAGGGCTGGTCCAGAGTGTATTTTTAAGGCTTAGTTGTGTTTATAAGATGCAAAGCAATGTGTGTTTATGCTTCATTTGTAAAAAGAAGTGTTCATATATCTTACTTTGATTATATACAGCTACGCTAACATGCAAACGACTGTCATATTTCCTAGTTCCACCCGAAAGCCCGCTCTCAAGAGACTCTGATTGGTCAGCTAACATAATGTGCCGTGATTCGCGGATCGGCTCCACGTCATCAGGAAAAGCATCACGATTCTACAGGCACACACTTTTTAAAACAAGGTTCAGAATAAAATTAAGATACAATGATGTGCTTTCATTCTCTCTGTTCAGTTGAGGGAGCGTTTAAGCAAATCATTCCTTTAGATTTATATATATATATACAATATTTTTGAAGTGTTTCAGTCAGGTTTCAGGGCTCATCACAGCACAGAAACCGCATTTCACCAAGTACCACCTTAGAAAAAAATTCTCTCTCCAAGTACCACCATAACGACCAGTATTAAAAAATAGCGTTGCAGGCCTAATTAAGCAGCTACAGCTGTGCACAGTTTTAAAACGAGGCAGATTAATTCCTATTATTAAGAATATGTATTATCGTAACATTTTACATAGTTTAAAGATTAAATGTGCTTGCAGGTAAAAAAAAAAAAAAAAACGTTTAAATTAAAATGTGCTTTTAAAAGTTCATTAAAAATGCACTGTTCTTAAAAAGTACAAAGAAAACTGCTGTACTTAAATCAAAAGTATTCATATTAGCCTATTCATCAAAAGCTGGAAATCTTGTTTTGACCTCATAAATATAGACTATATGTCATATTCATACACTTTCTGACAAATCTTGAAATATATGTTAAATGTACTTATGACAGGGTTCATACAGGCACAGCCTAATGAAAATCAGGGAATTTTTAGCACTTTTTCCAGCATTTTTTTTTTTTTTTCCAAGACTGGCATGCTATGTTTTGAAGACCTGGGGCCTCATGTACGAAGACTTGCGTGGAAATCTTACTAAAACATTGCGTACGTACAAAGCTGTAAATGTGCGTACGCAGAAATAATTTCAGATGTATGAAACACTGCGTACGCCGAATCTCACGCATATTCTTTTGTACATCCGAATGAACGTGAAACTGAGCGCAACATGCACGAGCACAAAACCCCTCCCTGACTCCTCCCCCGTATGAATATGCTAATGACTATGCTAATGGCAAAACCCAACGAAAAAGCAACGGCAAAAGCAAGCAAGAAGAGAAACTTTGAACAGAATGTGAATTGGAGGTGCTGCTTTCGGAGGTAGACCGGAGGAAAGCGGTGTTATTTGCAAGTTTGTTCTCCGGAATTAACAACAAAAGAAAAAAATAAAGTGGGAGAGTTTAGCTGATGCGGTTAACACAGTTGGGTCTGAACATATCGCACTGAGCGCATATAAAAAAAAAAAAGAAATAGTGTGGTTTATATCTGTAAAATGTTGCAGGATGCTTAACGGTCTCAGTGGCGTTACTTGTAAGACACATGTGATCATGAATAGATACGTTCGAGCATGATCTTGGCTCGAATCCAGCGTCTGATGAACTCATTCTTGTTTTTTCCCCCGCTACATATCAGATTTTGCCAATTATTTATCACGAGAAAGACAAGTAGGAATCATCAATAAGTTCATATCAATAAGCATCATATTTTATTTGCACATTTATTGAATGGAAATGTTTCTGATTCACGCATGCAAATTCATCTTCAGATAGTGTCTTTATAGCAATGTGCGTGCGGTAGATCGCTCAGATTACATTGGGAAAACAGGCGACCGCTGCAAATTGTGCTTTAATGTTTAGCTGGTCAACTGTATGGTATGGAAACCTTATATACCTGCTGAACCCGTCTCATACAGCTGCCATTGCAAGGCTCAGACACTTTGTAGAGAAGAATTTAACACAACTGCCTCTAGGAGTCGCCAATGGAAATAAAACAGACACGCACAAAAAATGTGCGTACGCCTGCCAGAAAGCTGCCGTGAAGCTGCGCACATTCCCACGTTCAGTTCATTGTTAGTAAATCCAAACGTGAGCGATTCTGAGCGTGAAACCTGGCGTACGCAAAGTTTTTGTGCGTACGCAGCGTTGATACATGAGGCCCCTGAAATGTATTCTTAGCAACTTATAAAACGAAATGATACAAATAAAAAACATTAAAAATAATATTTATTAATTATATATTAATAATATAATAAACCTGCACTAAATGCTTGTGAAATCTTTTTGTACTCAAGTAAAAATACTATTACACTGCTAAAATAACACAAATTGTAGTAAATAATACTAATATTAGGAAAAAGTACAAAGTACTCTATAGTAGGGATGTAACGGTATCAGAATTTCACGGTACAGTAATACCTCGGTATGAATGTCACGGTACGGTATTTATTGAATCATTTACAGGAAAAAACAAAACTTATGAAAATACTCCAAAAAAGTGCCAAAAGTGTCAATGACATACAAATTAGCCATCTATCTGTAAGCTTTGAAACAGGAACTTCAATTTTAATAACAAAAAAATATTAAACCATGTAAAAAAAATAAGTTTCAATTTAGTATTGTTGAAAACTCATCACATTCAACATTTAATCACTCACTCACTTAGATAGAGATGGGTTTAAAGGAAAATTATCATATAACTATAATCTGGTAAAAGCTGGTATCTCTGGGTATTTACAATGTCCCCTGCAACAGAAAAAACCCTCTCATTTGGGACTGAGGTTTCTGGGACAAGAGAGATATGACTTGGCCCAGGTTGACAGCAGTGGGTAACGTTGTGCATTGTCTTTCCCACACTTGAGAGGACAAACCATGAGTGAGATAGAGGTCTCATGTCTGCATCAATCTGAACAGTGTGCTGTGCTTCTGCAGTCCCCATGATATTAGTCGTATTCCCCAACTTGCAGGCACGTGCACACACAGTGCTTAACCTGTGCAGTGCACATACCCTTTTTAGTCTTGGATAGAAAGTTCCCTTCCAAAATGATCAAAAGTGCCCCCGCGACGCGACACACCCTCCGTCCCGCTTTACAGTACGCGCGCGACAACACAGCTGATAAAAACTCGCGCGACAACACCGCTATTCAGAACGCGCGCGACAACACAGCTGATAAGAACTCGCGCGACAACACCACTATTCAGTACGCGCGTGGCGACAACACCACTATTGAGTACGCGCGCGGCGACAACACAGCTGATAAGAACTCGCGCGACAACACCACTATTGAGTACGCGCGCGGCGACAACACCCGCTTTAGGGTTTTCCAGCTCTTTTTCATCCCCGCTTCTAGCAGCACACTCCATTTCCGCATTACTGGATCTGTAGCGACAACAGACCTCAGGGGATGATGGCCACGCATGGGCTGATGGGAATTGTAGTTTCCGGTACCTCCCGTTCGCTTTATTCGCCTGAGCAAATTTTCTCAGAAGATCTATAGTTTTACCGAGTCATGCGGCTACGGTAATATCGAAAAAAATTAATATTGCGGTATGACGGTATTTACAATACCGTTACATCCCTACTCTATAGTGTACTCTCTATAGTAAAAACATCCGAGAAGCATTTGTTTTTAAGTTGTTTTTTCTGTCTCTGCAACTCAGAAAGCCTTTGTCCCGCCCTTATGTTTCACGCAAAACTAGACAAGGGCGACTGAGATTGGCCACTTTTCCTGTCAGTCAAATCACGCTTCAGAATCAATTCTTAAACTTCGGAAACTGAATTTTGCAGCTTATGACACATTGCACTATAATAAACATTTCAAGCACAGCGCTGTGATTGTGCGCTTCACAAAACAGCCAATGCTGATCACATCGATGTTATAGTACGCATCAAAGGATTAAAAGTGTTAATTGTTTATTTCACTATTTGGCGATTCCTCTGCGTACCACTAGGAGGAAGCCCGCGTACCACTACCTCAGTTTAAGAACCACTGGTTTAAGTCATACTTAGCTGACCGATACCAGTTTGTGAATATTAAAGGACAGCCTAAAGTCAGCCTAGTAAAGAATGGAGTGCCTCAGGGATCAGTTTTAGGCCCTTTGCTGTTAACAATACACATGCTACCCCTGGGAGACATTATTAGAAGGGATCAGCTTTCACTGCTATTTAGATGATACTGTGTATTTCAACTAAACCTGATGAGACGTCTGAACTGTCTAAGCTAACTGAGTGTATTAGAGATGTTAAAGACTGGATGACCAACAATTTCCTTCTCTTAAACTCCGACAAAACAGAATTATTATCATTATTGGGCCTAAATCCTGTACACAGCAGATCTCGCAACTCAATCTACAATTAGAGGGATTTAAAGTTAGCGTTAGCTCTGCTATAAAAGATCTGGGTGTCATATTAGACAGCAATTTAACTTTAGAAAATCATATCTCCCATGTCACTAAAACTGCCTTCTTTCATCTGAGATATATCGCTAAGTTAAGAAGTATGCTGTCCATCTCAGATGCAGAAAAGCTAGTCCATGCTTTTATGACTTCTAGACTGGATTACTGTAATGCTCTGTTTGCTGGCTGCCCAGCATCCTCTATTAACAAACTTCAGCTAGTACAAAATACAGCTGCCAGAGTTCTGACCAGGTCTAGAAAATATAATCAAATCACCCTAATGTTATCCTCCTTACACTGGCTGCCTGTTAAGTTTCGTATTGAATTTAAAATATTACTTCTCACCTATAAAGCTCTAAATAATCTAGCTCCTGTTTATCTAACCAACCTTCTGTCTCGCTACAATCCAACCCGCTCTTTAAGATCTCAAAACTCAGGGCTTCTGGTAGTACCTCGAACAGCAAAGTCAAGTAAAGGAGGTCGAGCCTTCTTATTTATGGCTCCTAAACTCTGGAATAGCCTTCCTGATAACGTCCGAGGCTCAGACACACTCTCCCAATTCAAAACTAGATTAAAGACCTATCTTTTTAGTAAAGCATACACTCAGTTCATCACTTAGCGGTGTGATACATGAATGAGCTCCACGCAAGTTTCTTCATCTCGTTTATATACACTATGAACAGCGGCTACGGTAATTATTCTCTTTATTCTCCATTGCCACCTGGGGAAACTCATACGGAGGCCCTCAGACCACGCAAAGCCACTGATTGGATCCAAGACCAGCGATGAGATGATCCCAAGATTTCCACATCCTGGACCAGGCCGTATCCTGAGCAGCTACTGTGGTGGGAGCATGAGATTCCTGTGACACTCCAGGGACAGACGAGTCTTCGCTGAGGTCCAGCTTCCAGCCTCCGGCACACAGCTCTGCACAAGACATTTCGCGAAATGCGGAAGTTTTTCTTTTTCCATTCGTCTTGCGTTATTAAATTCCATAACACTCTCACCAGTCCTTCCTCCTTATTTGTGTCTAATACCCCAGTTTGTCACGGGGGCATGAATGAAACGTTAATGAGTTAAATTGAAACCGCCGAACTGCAGTTAAAGTCGGCCAAAATTACAGGAAACGCTTACATGAAAGCCCTTTTCGTAAACACCTTAATTATATTGTTGTCTATTAAGGCGAATAACTAGATTACAGATGTCCAAACGGTCCAACACATTTTGTTTTCCTCCACTGAAATGGAGGATTGAGTGGGGGGCAGGGGTTTATTTTCGCTAGCTACATTTTTGCTTCACCCCGACATCATGTGTGATTTGCTGGCTTCTGTTGGTATATTCCCTCACGTCAGATCAAATCTGCTGTCAGGATGCTTTACCTTCATAGCCCTTCATAGCAGTGCACTCAAACTCCCTCTCTCACACACGCACGCACAGATGCCACAGGCTCTCTCTGTTTCTCTGAGTGCATGATGGTCAGTGTTAGTCATCAGCTCTTCTGTTCCCCGCAGGTACTTCAGCAAGACTTTTATTCATTTCAGCTTCTGCCTTGACTCAGTGCACTAAAAGGGGGCTCCGCATAATAGTGCTTTAAAGTGCGCACGCCACGAGGAAACTCATTTCCCTTGATCTTTTGTGATTAAAGGCTTCATTGTTCTATTAAACACACTGTAACTTTCAGACGTCAGTCTGCAAAAATGGCTAAATGCATGTTCAGCTCACAGATTTAAGCACGGTGCTCGAAATGTCACCGTTTTAACCGTTTGTGGGTTTCTAGAGTCACTTTCGGATTAATCCCTGATTTATCAGGGGTTGCCACAGTGGAATGAACCACCGGTTACCAGTTGGACAGATATGTGTGTCACACATGAACCACAAACTCGAGAGCTTAGAGTTTGGATGGAAAAATCTGATGAGGTTCTTCATAACTCCTGAACTGTCTGCATTGCGTACAGGTGTTGAAAGTTTGGGCTCTTGTTGAAGACGATGTGGAACCTCAATGGCAAACCATTCTCAGGTTTTTTGGGCTTGCCCTAAAGTACGGACCTTCGGGTATGAAATAGCGACTGAAATAAACTCATTTATTAAATTATACCTTGGGGAAGTACCAGAAATTATTCCAACTGTTGACAAATACTTCATTCAAATCCTTTTGGTAAGTAGCAGAAAAGCCGTAACTCGAAAACGGGTTCAGGCTGATCCTCCAACAAGGCCTCAATGGATAGGAATTGTAAAGGAAATACCAACCCAAGCTCATTCTGAAAACGTAGCCGCGCGGACATTTCTGGAGACCGCGATTTACGTGGCCGGAGGTATGTATGGCCGCATTTGTTTTTTTTTTTCGAGCGAACGCTACGGGTTGGTGTGACGCCGCTCCTCTTCTTCGCGCTCGCCGACTGCGACGGCTCACTCACCTCCGTGTGGAGGGCTTTCCTGCCGCAACCAGTCTGTCCGCTTAGCTCGTAGCGTTACGTCGACGGAGCGGAGGCCCAAAGGAGGAGGAGATGGATCAGTATTGTTGGCAGAAATGGACGCCATGTGCTCCGGACCAAAGAAGATCATCCAGACTGTTACCAGTAACAAGTTTAAAAGCCAGGGTCTGTCATGGTATGGAGTTGTGTCAGTGCCCTTCTGTGATTTTTTTATTTAGAGAAAAGGGAAAAGAAAAAAAACAGGAGGGAAAAAATTAGAAATAAAAAAACAAATAGCAAAGCGGTTGTCATAAGGGTTACAAAATCAAGTCATAATACATTTGAGATACATTTTCACAGATTGTTTACAATGACATATTCAGACCATTTTTGCCAGCACTTTTCACACTTTTTAAATCAAATCTTTAGTTAAAAGTCTCCCCATTCAGTGTATTTCCCAACCCAGACTCATCGTGGAAACGTAGCCCCGCGGACGTTTCTGAAGGCTGCGAAATACGTCCCGGGAGGTACGTATTTGTGCAGTTTTTGTTTTCGCGAATCCGCGAGAGGCCGATGTTCCGCGCTTTATCGCGTCCCGAACGCCTCTCGGGAGTGTGCGGCGTTCGTGCCCGCGCTGTTCTCACGCGAAAATAAACTGTATAGAAGGATCTTAAAAATATCGAGTAAAATATTATTTAGTGTAATCATGGCAAAGATAAAATATATCAGTTATTAGAGATCAGTTTTTAAAACTATTATGATTAAAAATGTGCTGAAAAACTCCCCTTAAAACAGAAAATAAACAGGGAGGCTAAGAACTCTGACTTCAACAGTATATATATATATATATATATATATATATATATATATATATATATATAACTTTATTTATACAACTGTTCTGTCTGGTTCTCGAATCTGATTGGCTGATAGCCGTGATGTATTTAAGTAACATCAGCACCCGTACAGCCTCTTTACCCTCTAGCACGTCGCACACCAGAAGTGCCGCTCGGCGACACGCCACGCAGCGCCATGCATTTTAGAATTGTAAACATAGGTTTCTATCAGGGTACACACACCGGCGCCGCAAGTCGGCGGCACCCAACCACAACTCAGGACGCAGACCTGCTTTTGTGTATTACTCCACCCACATACAGCCAGCAACAGAGCAGACGCTACAGTTTGACAAATATTACCGTCGTTAGACAACAAAATATACTTTGGAGGCTTTTTTAGTGGACAATGCAGTTGTTTATATTGTAACTATGCAGTTTATTTGCAAGAATAATGCCTATTTTAAAATATTTACAATTTCTGACAGCTCATCGGCGAAGGCTGATGTTTTCTATCCAGAAGATGGCGACAGAAGCGCATAATAAGCCCTTATGCTTAGAAGATTTAACAGTCTGATTTCTAACTACAGCAGATCAAATTAATATTAAAATGGTAAGCACACCTGCCAACACTTTCGTTGTTCATGAGAGTATCCCGTATTTCCAGCCTGATCTCATGAGAAAACGTAAGTATTTTACGTTTAGGCAGTTTAGTGGCTAATTCGTACGAATTCGTACGAGTTCAGTCGTAAGAAAATGTACGATTTTAAAAAGGAGGCGTGGCACCTAACCCCACCCCTAAACCCAACCGTCATTGGGGGATACGCAAATCGTACTAAAATGTACGAATTAGATCGTACGAATTAGTACGAATTAGCCACTAAATGAAAAAGTTACGAATTGCCGTGAGATTGTGTTGGTATTTCAGACCAGTCTCCCGCAAACATCCTTAAAAATTACTTAAAATATTCCCGTAATTTCACCCACCACCCTCTTTGGTACAGTCTGTAAACTAAACACCCCCGGGTTGCCAACTTTGGTACAGTACCCGCCCAAAACCCGCTGCATCCTGTTCTCAACCTCACCCCCGAACACCCTCTCCCCTCCGGTCTCCCGGATTTTCAGAGACATGTTGGCTGGTATTCTAGTAAGTAATATTATAAGTCGATCTCTCTCTATTTGTATGTCAGTTCAGCGTTTTTCCTTATCGCAAACGCAACAGCAGTCTGGTGACGTTAGTGGATTCGTTGTTATTTTCGGGGTTAATTATTGTGGCAACAAAGAAATACTGAAGACTGTAACACTGTTAAGAGATATCTCTGTAGACTGATGGCATTTCATGTCACGTTCAGCCTTATGATCTTAAAGTGTGAGCAAAATCAGCAGTTTTGTCATCACTTTTGGCAGAGAATCATTCAAATAGTAGCTCTAAAGTGACGTTGGTGAATTAGTAACTGCCTCTGCTGTTCTGACGTCAGCTGCAGATGTGAATGAATGGCGGAAGAAAGTAGTTCCTAATAAAAAAGGGGTTTTTAGACACTGGTACTCGTGTGATATTGCTCATATATATATATATATATATATATATATATATATATATATATATATATATATATATGTGTGTGTGTGTGTGTGTGTGTATATGTGATCAGATGTGTATGTGATCTAATGCCAGACAAAAGTGTCTCCGCGAAAGGACTGGAGCTTCAGTGACCTCGCTCTGGATATCACACCAGCCTGCCGATCTGAACAACTGAATTCTTCCACTGCAATTAGAGGTGCTCACCAGGGTGCTCAACATGATGATCGCTGGTTGTTAGTGGTTACCTGTTGTTATGGTTACCATTTCCCTCGTTCTTCACAACAAAGTCTCCCAAGAGCTCTGTGTAAGCATCAAGACTCTGCATGTGAACAGCGGACCCACACACACGCAAGCAGACATTTACTCAGCATATTACACACATCTTTGAAGCAAAGAGCAGAGATCTATTAGAAATCCGACGCTGTCAAATAAATAAATCACTATAAATACTGACATCACATCCCAATTGACATCCGTTATGTGATTTTTCCTGCTTGTTTAAGTTATCGAAATGAGCTGTTTCAACACAATTCTTGAGGTTTTGTTTGTGACAACGTAATTGTTTTCTGTTCAATCCACTTGAATTTGTAAAAACAATCAAGCACCTGATGGGAAACCCACGCCAACACAGGGAGAACATGCAAACTCCACTCAGAAATGGCCACTGACCCAGCTGAGACTAGAACCAGTGACCTTGCAGTGAGGCAATCGTGCACTACCGTGACACCCCTATGCTTCAACATATTCATTTATTCATTTTCTTGTCAGCTTAGTCTCTTTATTAATCCGGGGTCGCCACAGCGGAATGAACCGCCAACTAATCCAGCACGTTTTACGCAGCGGATGCCCTTCAAGCTGCAACCCATCATTCGTAATGGGTCTGTATTGTCGTTATTACATCACATTCATAATATCGCGTCGAGTGAACGTGCGCTGCTTTCAAACCCATTCCTGAGGGCAGCGTCATACATTTGTAGGTGTGAATGAGCCCTAAGACGTAAGAGGGGAAAAAAAGTCCGTGAGCTGATCCTGCAGCAGTGAATGAGGCGGCTCAAGACCTGCTGCGCTGCCTTTGTTGTGTCATCTGATCTCCTTACGCTCGGTGCGTTCTGCTATAAAAGAGCACCCAGAAGACTTTAATCACTCACTTTGTCGCCACGGCGGAATGAACCATCAATTACAGTTATCAATGGCACATGTTATGCCCTCCCTGCTGCAAACTAAAACCGAGAGTGCAGTAACCATGAGCCATGAGTGCTGGGAAACAGTCATTTGGCTCATTGGGGATATGTGGTGGATGAAGTTCTCAAGGTATATGCGCAGCTTGGCTCTAAGGGTCAAACAACAAAAAATAAGGTCTTGGTGTGATTCCGGAGATCTGAGTTTCAGTAGTCATGTCAAAGCAGTGCCTAAATTAGCATACTATCATGTAAAAAACATTGCAAGATGCTTTGTTTCCAGGACTTAGAGAAACTTGTTTATGCTTTTATGAGCAGCAGGGTGGATTACTGTAACGGCCTCCTCACTGGCCTTCCCAGAAAGAGTTATACAGTAACAACACCTACAAACTACAGTTGAATCACCTTTAATCCCCCTCAGAATTGGACTGAAGGTTTATATCTCAATTACAAAGAAATAAATCTGAATTGGGAGTAGAAAAGTCCGATTTGAGTCATTCAGAACTACTTTTGCATCAGTGATTGCCAAACCTGCTATTGGAGCCATGGGCGTAAATCCAGAGGGGGATTTACGTCCCCTCCCATCCGAGGCTTGACAACCCCCCCACCCCCCCCCCCCCCCCCTCACCCAAAAAAAATTTATTTAAATTATAAAAAAAAAAAACTTTGAATTGTGAAAAATATACACCTAAAAGAATTGTCTAAATAGAAAGAAAACAGCATTTATTGTTTAAAAGGCATTTAGAAACAGTTGAGCTCCCCCTCCCCTTCCTCAAAGTGGTTAGGTCCACTGTGTGCCTTTTCTCATCTCACCCGCTCACACACACGCACACGTCAGGTGTAGCGGCTGTGTAAGTAGGGGGTTTTATCCACCTTAAATGAAGCGATTCTCTTCAATGTAGTTAATACACACTCGTTTATAGTCGCGGCAAAAATGCTGATTACAGATGCAATTGTCCATGAGTCTGCTGTATTAGCGATTAAAATGACTCATCTAGCTAACGTTAGCTTGTTGCTAACGCTAAAGCCGTTTCCCTTGCACTGTTTATTTGTGACCACATGGCATAATGTTAACTTAACATTAGCAACCACATTTAGCATATTGTTTAGTTGTGTAAATGAGCACTGTGCACACTGACCCCACTGTATTTTTGTATAATCAGTTTCTATTCTGTTTTAAGGGACTCAATTCACTTGAAATTAAAATGTTAACATTTTTAATTCTTTGTTTTTATTGTTGTGATTAGTTTTATGATAGTTTTGCATTCTTTATGTAAAGCACTTTGAATAACCATTGTGTATAAAAGGTGCTAAAGTATAAATAAACTTGCATTGCAGTGTCATGTATTGACAAATACAAAAAAAAAATGAAAGAGAAAATGGACTTAAGATAACTTTTCAGTGCAGCTAAACGCCAAGTATACAAAAAGTTCTCATATTAAGGAAATTGTCCCCCCCTACTGTTAAATCAGATTTACGCCCATGCCTGGAGCCACACGTTTTTTTGATGCCTCTTCTATCTGACCTATTCATTTTAATCATCGAAGTCTCCTCTATAATGTTCTGATGAGCTGATTCCGGTGTGTTTGATTAGGATGCTTTGATTCCAGTGAGGAAACTTGTTCATGCTTTTATCAGCAGCAGGGTGGATTACTGTAACGGACTCCTCACTGGCCTTGCCAAAGTTGCAGCTCATTTAGAACGCTGCGGCCAGGATTCTGACCAGAACCAGGAAATCAGAGCACATCACACCTGTCCTCGGGTCTTTACATTGGCTCCCAGTTACATTTAGAATAGAGTTTAAAGTATTATTACTGGTCTATAAATCACTAAATGGCCTAGGAGCTCAATACATTACAGATCTGCTCACTGAATGCAAACCTAACAGATCACTCAGATCATTAGGATCATATAAAGTAGAAATTTTAGGAGTTCAGTCAAAGCAGGGTGAATCAGCCCTCAGCTACTAAAAGCTTTTTTTTTTTATAGTACTATCGATTTTTGTTTGGTTTGGATAAAAGCATCTGCTAATTTAATTTAATTTCATTTAATTTAGGTGGTTGAAATTAAATTTAGACGGTTTGTCTGCTGTGGCGACCCCTAGTTAATAAAGGGACTTAGCCGAAAAGAAAATGAATGGATCAATTAAAGGTCAATTAAATTTAATTTAGGTGGTTCATTCCACTGTGGCGACACCTGGTTAATAATTGGACTAAGCCGAAAAGAAAATTAATTTAATTTAAGAGAAATCCGTGACCTACAAAAGGTTTAATCAAACATTTCCTTCAATTATTATTATAATTGTTTTTCAACTATTGATTTTTGTTAGCTTCGGATAAAAGCATCTGCTAATTTAATTTAATTTAATTTAGGTGGTTCAAATTAAATTTAGACGGTTCATTCCACTGCGGCAACCCTCAATAAAGGGACTATGCTGAAAAAAAATGAATGATTTAAAGTCAATTAAAATAAATTAAATTTTGGCGGTTCATTCCACTGCGGCGACCCCTAGTTAATAAAGGGACTAAGCCGAAAAGAAAATTAACGAATGAATTAAAGTCAATTAAAATAAATCAAATTTTGGCGGTTCATTCCTCTGCGGCGACCCCTAGTTAATAAAGGGACTAAGCCAAAAAGTAAATGAATGAATGAATTAAGGTAAATTTAATTTAATTTAGGCGGTTCATTCCACTGTGGTGACACCTGGTTAATAAATAGACTAAGCCCAAAAGAAAATTAACGAATAAATTCAATTCAGTTCAATTTAGGCGGTTCATTTCGCTGCGGCGGTCCTTAATAAAGGGACTATGCTGAAAAGAAAATGAATGAATCAATTAAAGGTCAATTAAATTTAATTTAGGCGGTTCATTCCACTGTGGTGACACCTGGTTAATAATTGGACTAAGCCGAAAAGAAAATTAATTTAATTTAAGAGAAATCCACGACCTACAAAAAGTTTAATCAAATGTTTCCTACAATTATTATTATAATTGTTTTTGAACTTTTGATTTTTGTTAGCTTCGGATAAAAGCATCTGCTAATTTAATTTAATTTAATTTAATTTAATTTAGGTGGTTGAAATTAAATTTAGACGGTTCGTTCTGCTGTGGCGACCCCTAGTTAATAAAGGGACTAAGCCAAAAAAAATGAATGGATGAATTAAGGTAAATTAAATTAAATACAATTTAGGCGGTTCATTCCGCTGTGGCGACCCCTAGTTAATAAAGGGACTAAGCCAAAAAGAAAATTAACGAATGAATTAAAGTCAATTAAAATAAATTAAATTTTGGCGGTTCATTCCACTGCGGCGACCCCTAGTTAATAAAGGGACTAAGCCGAAAAGTAAATGAATGAATGAATTAAGGGTAAATTAAATTTAATTTAGGCGGTTCATTCCACTGTGGCGACACCTGGTTAATAAATGGACTAAGCCCAAAAGAAAATTAACGAATAAATTCAATTCAGTTCAATTTAGGCGGTTCATTTCGCTGCGGCGGACCTTAATAAAGGGACTAAGCTGAAAAGAAAATGAATGAATCAATTAAAGGTCAATTAAATTGAATTTAGGCAGCTCATTCCACTGTGGTGACACCTGGTTAATAATTGGACTAAGCCCAAAAGAAAATTAATTTAATTTAAGAGAAATCCATGACCTACAAAAAGTTTAATCAAATGTTTCCTACAATTATTATTATAATTGTTTTTGAACTTTTGATTTTTGTTAGCTTCGGATAAAAGCATCTGCTAATTTAATTTAATTTAATTTAGGTGGTTGAAATTAAATTTAGACGGTTCGTTCCGCTGTGGCGACCCCTAGTTAATAAAGGGACTAAGCCAAAAAAAAATGAATGGATGAATTAAGGTAAATTAAATTTAATACAATTTAGGCGGTTCATTCCGCTGTGGCGACCCCTAGTTAATAAAGGGACTAAGCCGAAAAGAAAATTAACGAATGAATTAAAGTCAATTAAAATAAATAAAATTTTGGCGGTTCATTCCTCTGGGGCGACCCCTAGTTAATAAAGGGACTAAGACAAAAAGTAAATGAATGAATGAATTAAGGTAAATTAAATTTAATTTAGGTGGTTCATTCTACTGTGGCAACACCTGGTTAATAAATGGACTAAGCCCAAAAGAAAATTAACGAATAAATTCAATTCAGTTCAATTTAGGCGGTTCATTTCGCTGCGGCGGTCCTTAATAAAGGGACTATGCTGAAAAGAAAATGAATGAATGAATTAAGGTAAATTAAATTTAATTTAGGCGGTTCATTCCACTGTGGTGACACGTGGTTAATAATTGGACTAAGCCGAAAAGAAAATTAATTTAATTTAAGAGAAATCCATGACCTACAAAAGGTTTAATTAAACAATTTCCTACAATTATTATTATAATTGTTTTTGAACTTTTGATTTTTGTTAGCGTTGGATAAAACCATCTGCTAATTTAATTTAATTTAATTTAGGTGGTTCAAATTAAATTTAGACGGTTCATTCCACTGCGGCAACCCTCAATAAAGGGACTATGCTGAAAAAAAATGAATGATTTAAAGTCAATTAAAATAAATTAAATTTTGGCGGTTCATTCCACTGTGGCGACCCCTAGTTAATAAAGGGACTAAGCCGAAAAGAAAATTAACGAATGAATTAAAGTCAATTAAAATAAATCAAATTTTGGCGGTTCATTCCTCTGCGGCGACCCCTAGTTAATAAAGGGACTAAGCCAAAAAGTAAATGAATGAATGAATTAAGGTAAATTAAATTTAATTTAGGCGGTTCATTCCACTGTGGTGACACCTGGTTAATAAATAGACTAAGCCCAAAAGAAAATTAACGAATAAATTCAATTCAGTTCAATTTAGGCGGTTCATTTCGCTGCGGCGGTCCTTAATAAAGGGACTATGCTGAAAAGAATATGAATGAATGAATTAAAGGTAAATTAAATTTAATTTAGGCGGTTCATTCCACTGTGGTGACACCTGGTTAATAATTGGACTAAGCCGAAAAGAAATTAATTAATGTAATTTAAGAGAAATCCATGACCTACAAAAGGTTTAATCAGATATTTCCTACAATTATTATTATAATTGTTTTTGAACTTTTGATTTTTGTTAGCTTCGGATAAAACCATCTGCTAATTTAATTTAATTTAATTTAGGTGGTTGAAATTAAATTTAGACGGTTCGTTCTGCTGTGGCGACCCCTAGTTAATAAAGGGACTAAGCCAAAAAAAAAATGAATGGATGAATTAAGGTAAATTAAATTTAATACAATTTAGGCGGTTCATTCCGCTGTGGCGACCCCTAGTTAATAAAGGGACTAAGCCGAAAAGAAAATTAACGAATGAATTAAAGTCAATTAAAATAAATCAAATTTTGGCGGTTCATTCCACTGCGGCGACCCCTAGTTAATAAAGGGACTAAGCCAAAAAGTAAATGAATGAATGAATTAAGGGTAAATTAAATTAAATTTAGGCGGTTCATTCTACTGTGGCAAAAACCTGGTTAATAAATAGACTAAGCCCAAAAGAAAATTAACGAATAAATTCAATTCAATTTAGGCGGTTCATTTCGCTGCGGCGGTCCTTAATAAAGGGACTATGCTGAAAAGAAAATGAATGAATGAATTAAAGGTCAATTAAATTGAATTTAGGCAGCTCATTCCACTGTGGTGACACCTGGTTAATAATTGGACTAAGCCGAAAAGAAAATTAATTTAATTTAAGAGAAATCCATGACCTACAAAAGGTTTAATCAAATGTTTCCTACAATTATTATTATAATTGTTTTTGAACTTTTGATTTTTGTTAGCTTCGGATAGAAGCATCTGCTAATTTAATTTAATTTAGGTGGTTGAAATTAAATTTAGACGGTTCGTTCTGCTGTGGCGACCCCTAGTTAATAAAGGGACTAAGCCAAAAAAAAAATGAATGGATGAATTAAGGTAAATTAAATTAAATACAATTTAGGCGGTTCATTCCACTGCGGCGACCCCTAGTTAATAAAGGGACTAAGCCAAAAAGTAAATGAATGAATGAATTAAGGTAAATTAAATTTAATTTAGGCGGTTCATTCCACTGTGGCGACACCTGGTTAATAATTGGACTAAGCCGAAAAGAAAATTAATTTAATTGAGGAGAAATCCATGACCTACAAAAGGTTTAATCAAATGTTTCCTACAATTATTATTATAATTGTTTTTGAACTTTTGATTTTTGTTAGCGTTGGATAAAAGCATCTGCTAATTTAATTTAATTTAGGTGGTTGAAATTAAATTTAGACGGTTCGTTCTGCTGTGGCGACCCCTAGTTAATAAAGGGACTAAGCCAAACAGAAAATGAATAAATGAATGAATTAAAGTAAATTAAATTAAATTTTGGCGGTTCATTCTGCTGTGGCGACCCCTGGTTAATGAATGGACTAAGCCGAAAAGAGTTTAATTTAATTTAATTAAAGAAAAATCCATGACCTACAAAAGGTTTAATCACATACAAATACATACAATTATTAATTTAATTTCTTTTTTTTTACTATTGATTTTTGTTAGCTTTGGAAAAAAGCATCTGCTGATTTTACTTTATTATTAAATATATATTTATATATATTTTTTTTAATAAAATATTTAATTTCATTTTAATTATTATCGCCCATTTAGTAATTTATTAATTTTCCTTTGGCTTAGTCTCTACTTCAGGGGTCGCCACAGCTGAATGAACCATCAATTATTCCAGCATATGTCTTACACAGCGGATGCCCTTCCAGCCACAACCCAGTACTGGAAAACCAATTCCCCTACAACGCATGTGTTTAGACTTGTGGGGGAAACCGGAGCACCTGGAGGAAACCCACGCCAACACGGGGAGACCATGCAAACTCCCCACAGAAATGCCAGCTGAGCCAGCTGGGACTCGAACTAGCAACCTTCTTGCTATGAGGCGACCGTGCTAACCACTGAGCCACCATCTCCCGTTTAGTTCTTAAAGCCTAAAGTGAGCGGAGGTTTAAAGAAAGCCGTGTTTCTTGTCTGAGCAGAAGCAGAGAGTGCAGCAGATGCCGAGGGCTGGAGTCTGAATGCGAGGCTTTCGTCCGAGGCTGTAATCTGCACACGTGACACAGCTCTTCTCTCCTCTTTGCATTAACCGTCATGAGAGCACGCCCTGAGCAGTAATGCCAGTCTTCAGTCAGACGCAAATCCGAAAAGACACAAGCTCCGGACGGGACGGAGAGATGACCGCGGACGCTTATTTACGCACGTATTATTTTCTACCATCCTGGGCGTTTGATGGCAGCGATGGTTGGATGTGCTTTTATCTGCTCATCCAGTTTAATCTTGGTGGAATCTGCACGTTCTTGACTCATGTAAAGGTTTCGTCCGCAGGCATGTGCTAATCACAAAAAGCGTACAGCAGCAGCTAATGCGGTAGCAGAAACTGGCCTTCAGCCACTTCACGATTTCATGCACTAGATGTGAAGTTTCCTTATAACAAGCATCTTTGCCAACCCTTAAACACTACAAGCACACGGCTGGTAAATATACACTCACACTGTTTGACTTTACAAATGAAACACAATTTGTAAGTTTTTTGGGGGACATTTTTAAGAAAACCCTTTAAATGTTCATAAAAATACTGTTGAAAGTGATTGAATTAATTGTATAGTTTGTCTGTGTTATAATCAACCCCTCCAAAAAAGAGCTGCTTTTTTCCCCCTTTTTTGTAAACTCAAATTCAAGAGTGTACACTGTAAAAAAAAAACTATTTTTACAGAAAATATCTCTACATTTTTTACAGTAATTTTTTGTCATTTCAAATTATGTTCAAAACTTAGTAAAATGACAAACGATCTCTCTAAACTAACAGTTTGACTTTCATTGTAGGTACTTTATCAATAAAGGCAAATTACTGACATTTTTGTTTTTCATACAGGGAAATTGACTGTAAAATAACTGATATTTAATTACAGAAATTTACTGTAAAATAACGGACATTAAATTACAGAAATTTACCGTAAAATAACGGACATTAAATTACAGAAATTTACCGTAAAATAACGGACATTAAATTACAGAAATTTACCGTAAAATAACGGATATGAAAATACAGAAATTTACTGTAAAATAACAGATATTAAATTACAGAAGTTTACTGTAAAATAACGGATACTAAATTACAGAAATTTACCGAAAAATAACGGATATTAAATTACTGAAATTTACTGTAAAATAACGAATATTAAATTACAGAAATTTACCGTAAAATAACAGATATTAAATTACAGAAATTTACTGTAAAATAATGGACATTAAATTACAGAAATTTACCGTAAAATAATGGATATGAAATTACAGAAATTTACTGTAAAATAACAGATATTAAATTACAGAAGTTTACTGTAAAATAACGGATACTAAATTACAAAAATTTACTGTAAAATAACAGATATTACATTACAGAAGTTTACTGTAAAATAACGGATACTAAATTACAGAAATTTACCGAAAAATAACGGATATTAAATTACTGAAATTTACTGTAAAATAATGAACATTAAATTACAGAAATTGACTGTAAAATAACAGATATTAAATTACAGAAATTTACCGTAAAATAACGGATACTAAATTACAGAAATTTAGCATAAAATAACGGAT
>NC_141024.2:72512500-72515000 GCF_052040795.2 Danio rerio | reverse complement strand
TGGGCTAAATTGTCCCTAGTGTATGTGTGTGAATGAGTGTGTATGGATCTGGTTTCCCAGTGATGGGTTGCAGCTGGAAGGGCATCCATATGCTGAATAAATTGGCGGTTCATTCCGCTGTGGTGACCCCGGAATAATAAAGGGACTAAGCCAGAAAAGAAAATGAATGAATGAATAAATAAATAAAGCAGTGTAAGAATCATACACCACATAAACACACACATAAACTGGATTTTTTTTACAGCTAAATACTTTTTACATTAACTTTTATACTTTAACTTTTTCGTTAATCTTACAAATTAAGTATTACTTGTTTTTAATAAATGAATAAATGAATATATGATGATGAACGAAGGAAAAGAGAGTCTCTCTCGATCTCTTTCTCTCTCTCTATAAGAGCGAAACGGTTCGGATCATTGATTCATTTGTCTGAGACACGACTGTAGACTGCTGTAGCATTTTACTACACTTTACAGCTAGTTAACCACTCTTGTTTATAGTCATTCCCTTATATAATTTCGCTATAGTGAAAGTCTTTCCAGCCGAGTTACACTTGACGCTCTGCGAAACGACTCACTCAAAAGAGTCTCTTCAAAAGAACCGACTCTCATGTGAATCGCTCAAGTACTTACGCTCGGAACACACACGCATTTACCAGAGTGAGGAGAGGATGCTTGGATTATAACACAGCTCTACGGGACAATCGCAGGGAAAAGAAAACGAGTGTGGATTTACGAGGAGCTTTCGCTTCGGACATCTACATGCTTTTCACGAATGAATGTTTAATGGCTTGGAAATGGAGATAGCTTTGGTGAGTTTTGAAAAGCGCGGAGATGGAGAGAGCTACCAGAACCAAAACTCACTGGATCATCCGCGACTGGTCCACAACAAAGAAGTGTTCCCGAGAAGTCCGCAGCAGAGCTCGTGGAAAATGAACGACATGAACAGCACGATCATGGGCTCCACCGAGAACACGGTGGATTATTACAGTCCCCATTTGTTCGAGGAGGACATCCTGGACATGGATTTGGACCACGAGAACAACGAGCGAGTTCTGATCAACATCGCCGGACTGAGGTTCGAGACCCAGCTGGGCACTTTGAACCAGTTTCCTGACACATTACTGGGAGACCCAGACAAGAGAATAAAGTATTTCGACCCCCTCAGGAATGAGTATTTCTTCGACCGCAACAGACCGAGTTTTGACGGGATTCTCTATTTCTATCAGTCTGGCGGCAAAATCCGGCGACCTGTTAACGTGTCCATCGACGTGTTCGCCGACGAAATCCGCTTCTACCAGCTGGGAGAGGAGGCGATGGACCGTTTCCGCGAGGATGAGGGTTTTATCAAGGAGGAGGAGAAACCGTTGCCTCAGAACGAGTTTCAGAAACAGGTATGGCTCATTTTTGAGTACCCCGAAAGTTCTAGTCCCGCGCGAGGCATCGCTATCGTCTCCGTCATCGTCATCACCATCTCCATCATCACCTTCTGTTTGGAAACTTTACCCGAGTTTCGCGACGAGCGGGAACTTCCGGTGACGAGCCGCGCGGTTAACGGCACTCAGGAGCGACCGTCGCTCACCTTCACCGACCCGTTCTTCATCATAGAAACCACCTGTGTGATTTGGTTCACCTTCGAGCTCTTCGTGCGCTTCTTCGCCTGTCCCAGTAAGTCCGAGTTCTCCAAAACCATCATGAACATCATCGACATCATGTCCATTATGCCTTACTTCATCACTGTGGGCACTGAGCTGGCGGAGCAGCAGGGCCAGGAGCACAATAATGGCCAGCAGGCCATGTCTCTGGCCATCCTGCGGGTCATTCGTTTAGTCCGGGTGTTTCGTATTTTTAAGCTCTCCAGACACTCCAAAGGGCTTCAGATCTTGGGTCAGACTCTGAAAGCCAGCATGCGGGAGCTGGGCCTGCTGATCTTCTTTCTGTTCATCGGCGTCATTCTGTTCTCCAGCGCCGTCTTCTTCGCTGAGGCCGACGAACCCGAGTCGCACTTCTCCAGCATCCCTGATGCCTTCTGGTGGGCAGTGGTCACCATGACCACCGTTGGCTATGGAGACATGAGGCCGGTGACCGTGGGGGGGAAGATAGTGGGCTCTCTCTGCGCCATCGCCGGGGTTTTGACCATAGCGCTTCCGGTGCCAGTCATCGTGTCTAACTTCAATTATTTCTACCACAGAGAAACTGACCAAGATCAGGCGTCCCTCAGAGACGAGCCCAACAACGGCGGCACCTCAAACCAGAGTGATGATCTGCATGGCTTGAGGAAGTCGTCTAAAGACGTAGAGCGCAACGAAGACTCAAACACGCCCGTGGAGAAGAGCAACACGAAGGCTAACAGCAGGATGGATATTAAACGCTCCCTTTATGCGTTTTGTTTGGACACTAGAGAAACGGACCTCTAGTGTGGCCACCTCCACCCCTTTGCACTAGCAGTGCTTCCCGTTTCAGCTGTTTCTATCTCAGGGAGACTGAATACGAGGAGGCAT
>NC_141024.2:72462500-72507500 GCF_052040795.2 Danio rerio | reverse complement strand
TAAGGATGTTCCATACTGAATCTAGTTTCGTTATGTAACTATTTATAGTATAGTAAATATTTATATCTATTTTTTACTGAGGATTTGCACTATGTTTATTTGGACTTTGACACATTATTTATTATTTTTTTATTTGTTCATTGTACAAGTGGACACATTCTCTCACCTCAGCGGTCAAGATTAAGTCCTGAAAATCTCAACATGCTTACATTTCTTCATCACAACCTAGACTGAAAAAAAAACAACGCTTTAAATACATGTTTACAGCCATAAACTTGGTATTGCACTTTTGGTCTCCCATTTATCCTGCTTATAAGGAAGGACAGTTTGTTTATTTTTGTCTAATCTTAAAAGACCTTGCTTGTTTATTCCTTCTAATTGAATTTATTAAAATGGGAGATTTTTCAGTTTATTTTTATAAAAGACTTCTATAGTTCTATTAAAATGGTTCTTTCAAAAGTTTGTTGAAATAAAACCTTTGTTCAGTCAGAAAACGTGTTCTTATTCTTTTCAGGGTCTTTGCTATGAGAATTACTATTTAATACCGTATACCGCGAAACCGTGGTATTGTTTTAGACGATTATCATACCGTAAAAAATTCATACCGTTACAACCCTAGGTGTGATCTTCGAAAAACTCTCACGAAACGTTCTCACAGCTGCTGTGGTCATCAGAGTGTGGGGAATGGCGCAAATTAAACAAAGGCACCAGTCGCAACAAATCAAGATGCCAGTTAAAAAATACATTTGGTATACAGTTAAAGGGGACGTGAATACACATGAATTAGGGAAGTCTAATCAGCAAAAACAGTGAGTATATCGAGGGTATACGCAAATATTAATCCTCAAAAGTGGTAATACCCTAACAGCTCGTAGAAAAAACTAGGCCTACGGAGTATACGTGCGTATAGCAGGGACCACACTACACCACACCACATATATATATATATATATATATATATATATATATATATATATATATATATATATATATATATATATACACAGTTGAAGTCAGAATTATTCGCCCCCGTTTTATTTTTTCCCCCAATTTCTGTTTAACGGAGAGCAGATTTCTTCAACACATTTCTAAACATAATAGTTTTAATATCTCATCGCTAATTACTGATTTATTTTATCTTTGTCATGATGACAGTACACAGTTATATTTTTCAAGACACTTCTATACAGCTTAAAGTGACATTTAAAGGCTTCACTAGGGTAATTTGGTTAACTAGGCAGGTTAGGGTAATTAGGCAAGTTATTGTATAACGATGGTTTGTTCTTTTGACTATCGGAAAAATATATATCTTAAAGGGGCGAATAACTTTGTACTTAAAATGGTGTTTAAAAAATTAATAGCTGCTTTTATTCTAGCCGAAATAAAACAAATAAGACTTTCTCCAGAAGACAAAATATTATCAGACATACTGTGAAGATTTCCTGAATCTGTTCAACATCATTTGGGGAATATTTTTAAAAATGAAAAAAAAAATCAAAAAGGGATTAAAAATTCTGACTTCAACTGTACATTTATGGTCAACATAAGTTTTTCATGAATAAAGGAAATGTCAAGGGCGTTTATTGAGAACAAAGATTTGATTTAACCACTGTTTTATTTTTATTTTTTAAACTAATCAGGGCTCAACAATAAGGACTGCCCGGTGGCCCAGGGCCAGCGTGACAGACACTTGGGACAGTAGACCGGATCATTACTGGCCCGATTGGGACAGTGCTGCCCTGTCACTAACATTTAATTTGTCTGTGACTATTTATCAATTGCGTGCATTTTAAGCTTGTGCTTTTAAGTCTTTAAACACTACCTTCTCTGTGATGTCGTAAACACCATATTGCTTTCCGGTTCCTCTTATCTGATTGAGAATTCTATTTTTTTTTGTAACCTGGTAACAACCAGTACAGCGAAGAAATGGCAACATGGCGGCAACATCAAATTCTAAGGCTAAAAGAAAATGTCTGTTTCCAACGTCTTGAAAGCAGAAATTTACATGTGAACAACGCAAAAAAAAACACACTTGCACAGTTTGTCGTCAGTTTGACAAGTCAGCCACCCTTTGTTAAATAATTTCAAACCGCAATAAAATGCCTCCACATTTTCCACACTGCTCTTTTTGTTTGCGTAACACTTATATTTACAATCGTTTTTTAAGTATTGAAATTCTAGATTTACAGACTTTATTTTTGACACATTATTTAAAATATGTCGTTTAAAAATAGCTATTAACTTCACTTTTTTTTGGTGGGGCCCGATCGGACCAGGGGTCCGTTCTTCGTACGTGGATTACTCAGTTAGCTGGATTTGGGTATTGACGATTTGACATGATCCAGGATCGTTTCGTTCTTCAAAGATGATCCGAGAGTTGTTGTCATAGCAACAGTTCTGCTAGGTCAAACCTTATCGGGAGCAGGTTCAATTCATATAAACAGGATTAGATCGGCTCAGTTCAAGCAAAGATAATACAGAAAGTATGTTCCGAATTCTGATATTTTCTTACATTAGTAGTTATATACACTTGGGAAAATGGTACATATTTTTTAACTATATATATATAAAGTTATAGTCATTAATAAAATAAATAAAGTTATACATATTAATAAAACGTATGCAATCTGCACCCTCGAAATGAAAGTACAAAGACTGCCACCTGGTGGTGCAAAGAGAAAACTTATTGATATGAACTTTTTAGATGGCTTTAGTCCAAATTGTGTATAATAGAAATGCACAATATGTGACTTTTTTTTAAAAGCAATAATACATATGCGGTCATGAACATGTTTTGATAGTTAATATGCCGGTGATTTGATGCTTCACAAAAGTTGCAGACGCCTTTACCAATATCAAAATGCTTTTGTAAACAACCATTCTTTACACCGATTAAAAACGGCTACTATAATAAAGAAAATATTTTCTAAATGTAGAACTAAATACACTGATATGCATTGAAATACATGATGAATACCCTTGACACATGAAAGTGGAAAGCCTGCAGCTCACAACAAATGTGGAAGGTTATTGCGTGTCATATTTAACAAGCCGTTTACTGCTAATTTGATGTAATTTTGCTCACATGGATAATTGAATATTAATCAGATGATGTCATCACGCTGCTGTGCCGTCAGCCAATCGTTGCATTGCTGATCATGATTTCGAGGATCGATAGATCTGTCCTTCACAACACACGCAGCGATCTCAGATCAGTTTATCCAGACATTCTAATCTGATTCGCGAACTTGTTTGAAGAACCAAATTAGCCAGAGATCAGTTATCAAGATTAAAAGATCCAGGATCTGTCAAATCATCTTAGATCATTTAAGCGAGGTACGAAGAACGGACCCAGTAGAAAAAATCCTTAGTGTTGAACCCTGCTAATAGGTTTATACGTTGTTTAAAACTGACTTAAAGGGCTAGTTCACCTCAGTCACTTTAAAAGGTTATAAAAGCTGTCAATAAATTATTGTGAACAATATGAAACACTTTTGCTATATCACACATGCCTGATTAAAACCAAATACACATGTCGATTTCATTTCACATATACTACACTGTAGGAAAAAAAAATCGTAAAAAAAAGGGTCAAACAAAAACCATAAAATTACGGTAAAATGTCTTTGTTGAAATAAAGTGCAAAAAAATAATAAATCTACGGATTTTTTCATTAAAATGTTTACAGAAAAACACTTATTTCACAGACTTTTCCTAGATTACCATCAAATCCGTTCAATAAAGTTACACACTGTTATTATACAGACTCTTCCTAGATTATTATGATCAAACACCATCAATAAAGCGACTGCACTAAAAATTTAAGAGAAAACAATGTTAATTAAAAGAATTTTCCCGAAATCATTACGATTAAACATCTTTAATAAAATGCCAAGACACATGCTCATGATCGTAATTTAACAGTTTTATTTTGGATCAAAATTTTTTGGAAAAACCAACAAATGAGATACAACTGATTGCAATTCTCACAACTTTAAAACGACAGTTTTTACATTTTATTGAATAGTGTTTCTGTAAAACATGAAGAGGTTTGAGTTATATGGAATGATTCAGTTCAGATTTTAAATGAAATGGAACTGTAATGTGAAGGGGACGCTGAGAAAGGAGTGCAGATCCAAATGCAGGTTTAGGACACAGAGACGGTCAGGCAAACAGCAGTCAACACAGGGGCAAACAGATGTAACATTATGCAGGGAATCCAGAGTCATGGTCAAATAACAAGCAAATGGTCAGTCCCGGCAGCAAACAATGTAAACAATTAACAAACAAAGCAAGGCAAAGGAAGAGAAACGCGTCGTAAGCCCCTTTCACACATATTTTCCGGAAAGGTTGTATGTGTGAACAGGTCCTTTTTGAAAATACCGGTAAATTCGTTCTGGTTATTTTCCGGAAAGAGAAGTTGTAACATTACCGGCAATTTGCCGGAATGCTACGCTGTGTGAATGCAGAAGGAAGTTTGCCGTAATAAGCGCGTGCACGTCTAGAACGTGCTGACGTGAGACGTCTGATTTAGCCAATCACAACAGTCAGACGCGTTTACGTCCGTGCGGTTTGTGAGAATAAAAGCCTTTGAATATTTTTCCAGACACATTTAGCTGCTAGAAGTTAGTCAGATAACGTTTATATGTTCTTCTTAATGCCAACTGTATAAATAATCATCGATGAGATGCTTATGATAAGCCGTTGTTTGTTTACGTTCGTGTGCCTGTGAAACAGCCTGTGAGCGCCTGCACACGCACATATTATGAACATCGAGACATGAGAAAGTGATCCTGAGAAAGTTGTTCACAATATTGATCATCCACAGAGTTTGTAATGTAGTCAAATGTTTACAAACACAAGCGCAGCCGTTTAAAGCTCATTTGTGGTGAATGATGTCAGAATTTACCGGTATTTTGGAATGGATGTGTGAATGCTCTTTTCCGGAAAATTTCCGTAACGTCCTCGCATGTGTGAACAGCGCTTTTTTGAATATACCGTAAAGTCGTTCCGGAAATTTTCCGGATATTTACCGGTATCACTGTGTGAAAGGGGCTATAATGTTCACAGTATAACAAGACTAAGCAATTGGTCTATGCTGCTCTTAAAGTGCATGTAATCAGTTTATAACGATCCTCCGACTGTGTGTGTGCAATCAGCGGAATCCGGAACAGGTGCATGTGAGCGCTCTTAGTGTGTAACTTTATTGAACGGATTCGATCGTAATAATCAAATAACAGTGTTTTTCTGTAAACTTTTTAATGAAAATATCTGTAGATTTATTATTTTTTGCACTTTAATTCAACAGAGAAATTTTACCATAATTCTATGGTTTTTGTTTGGCAGCCGTAGCTGCAGTCATTTGACCTTTTTTTTTTACAATTTTTTTTTTTTACAGAGCAATTAATTACAATTTATTACTTTAATTTTACGTAATTTTAAATGTACTTCATAAAAAACAGGAAAAAACACTGTGTAAATAATACGGCAATTTTATTGTATGGAACAGACAGATTGTTGTAATTTGTCATTACTTATATAGTACATAAAATAACAGCCAAGCTGTTAATTTACAGATATTGTTTGTAATTTTTACGGATTTTTGAATATAATTGAAAATAACAGAAAAAATACTGTAAAAATAATACTGTAATTTCCCTGTATAAACAACAAAAATGTCAGTCATTTGTCTTTAATGATTAAGTCACACTGAACTGAGCTAAACTGAACTGAACTGAACTTAAACACTAAAACCTGAACCACACTGTTCCAGTTACTGTGACCATTTATGTGAAGCTGCTTTGACACAACCTACATTGTAAAAGCGCTATACAAATAAAGCTGAATTGAATTGAATTGATTAAGTACCTAAAATGAACGTCAAACTGTTAATGTAGAGCGATTGTTTGTCATTTTACTAAGTTCTACATATAATTTTAAATGACAAAAAATTACTGTAAAAAATTTAGAGATATTTTCTGTAAATTTAGTTTGTTTGTTTTTGTTTTTTTTGCAGTGTATATACATATACTACTTACATGTGCACTCTACAGGCATACATCAGGGGTTTAGATGCAGAGCAGTTTTCTCTTGGTCAGAGTCACACTTTAAAATTAGAATCGTTATAAAATGTTGCTTAATCTATAAAGTCAAGTGAACTTACACTCAAATTTATGTTCAATGAATGTTGATTCATTTCCCAGAGATGGGAAGGGCATCCAACTTGCTGGATAAGTTGGCGGTTCATTCCGCTGTGGCGACCCCAGATTAATAAAGGGACTAAGCCGACAAGAAAATGAATGAATGCTGATTCAGACCGTTTCAGCTCATGCATTTTACCCTTAATGATTCACTTGAAAAACAGAATCGTCTCTAAAGAGTCGTTCGCTCATTATCGTACTGGTTTTGATTCACCGCAACGTAAATATAGATGCAGCTATATTACATTGCGCGACCCACCATAGTTCACTGTGCGACCCACAGATTTAAAACCCCTGTTCTACAGAACAAACCATCGTTATACAATAACTTGCCTAATTACCCTAGTGGTGGGCAAAGCGAGGCTTCGTGAAACACTGAAACAGTCGAAGCAAATGTGTCGAAGCTTCGAAACGTTTCGAAACCTCACTCTACAGTGACATCTAGTGGTCATTTTTTATGTATTGCACTAAAACAGTTTCAGCAAAGAACGATTGAACAAATTGAGGGATTAAACCCAACTTTGTACATGAAATCCTTGAAGTAACATAGTACAGTGGTTAAGGAGTCAGACTTCCATGCAGGGTTAGTAGGTTTCGAAGCCAGTCTGTCGCAGTTGTTTTGAAATGCTTTAACACCAGTTGGTAATGCTTTGCTCTTGTATTGTTTTGTTTTAACATTGGTCTGATATCCGAATAAACAATTTGTGAATAAATATGTCTTGTTTTTGTCTTAAAACAGGGTTGTTGCTAGATCAAAAACGGTGGGCTGAAGTTATCAAGAATTATTTATATTATTCATTAAATTTCCCATTTATTGTATTTTATTAATGTCTACCCAAACCATAAACCCAACCATACTGTAAAAATATTTATTATAGTTTTACAGTGTTACAAAAATGATGCTAAATTGATGGCGTAACTGCAGCTGTATCCTATTTAGGCTACACAAAACAGAAACATGATTAAAATACATAAAACCATGATTTCAGAGCATTTGTACAAGTCGGGATTCGAACCCAAAACATCATGCTAAGCATAGAATCAATTAGCAAACACATAGTCCTCTAAGTCATATGAGACAGAGTTAGTTTGGAGACCTTGGCAGTCTCGAAACGTTTCTAAGCTGATCGATGCTTTGAATCGCTTTAGTCACGTGACTAGGTGTTTCGAAACACTTTAGTCACGTGACTTTGGTGCTTCGGATCATGCTTCGGTGCAGTGTTTCGAAACACTTGCGCTTCGGGATCTCGACACTGTGTCGAAACGTCAGTTTCACGTCAGCCATGCCTAAATTACCCTAGTTAATCCTGCCTAGTTAACCTAATTAACCTAGTTAAGCCTTTAAATGCCACTTTAAGCTGTCTTGAAGAATATCTAGTCTAATATTATTCACTGTCATCACGGCAAAGATAAAATAAATCAGCTATTAGAGATGAGATATTAAAACTAACATGATTAGAAATGTGTTGATCAAATCTGCTCCCCGTTAAACAGAAACTGGGGGAAGACATAAACAAGGGGGTGAATAATTCTGACTAACTGTACATGATGCAAAACAAAGTGAATTTAGCACTCTCACTTCATTTATGAACGCTGTAGGTACATGTGCTAGAAAGAGACTGTGTTGTTACGTGCCAGGAAGCAGAAAATAAGCGTGTGTGTTTGGCAGGGGCGTTCGCAGACAAGGTTGTGCTATGACGAGTGACGTATCCTGTTTCACAGAGGATTAGATACGCCCGTTATAGGTTATATCATGTAACCTTTGAGAAAGTGTGTGAGTGTGTGTACTGCATACTTGCTCTGGTCGCATAGATACACGAGACAGCTGCGAATGGACAGTAGGTAATAAAAAAAAGACAAAAACAAAGCGAAACTTTGATTTGAAAGAGGCAACGTGAGCTCATGGATATTTGAATGTCTTACAGTCCCGCCAGCTCTACATTTGCCAGCGTTTGACGCTGAAATGTACAGTATTCTCAAAAACGGCAACATATTTTACATGAGGGCGGCACGGTGGCTTAGTGGTTACACAGCAAAATCCGGTCTAATACGGAGTAAAACGGACTCAGTTTAGAGAGTGTTTGGTCCCTCTTTAAGTAAGGGCAAACAAGTTGGTAATAAGTAAAGCTGCTGTTTTATGGCGATACTTATTGTTCGATTTGATTCTCTGCTGAGATTTTGAGAGATTTAGGCCCAGTTTCACAAACAAGGCTTAGATCAGGGGTCTCAAACTCAATTTACCTGGAGGCCGCTGGAGGCAAAGTCTGGGTGAGGCTGGGCCGCATAAGGGATTTCACAAAAAAAAAAGTCCTCAAATGTCATTAGTTTTAATTATTTCTTCTGAACATAAAGTGTCCTGAACATTAATAGAACATTGAGTGAAGATTGTGAACAGTTCTTCTGAACATTCTTCTTGCTGCCAGAGACTTGACAGCGCTTCTCCTCACAAATCTGAACCACATTTGGCTTTAGAGCGGAAGCAGTTGAGACCCTCAGTATGGCTTGAAGATGATCATCATTAAGTCTAGACCTGTACTTTGACTTATTGAAGTTCAAGGTGGAGAATAACTTCTCACACACTTCTCACACACTCAAAACTTCCATTCCCTCACCTAAAAAAAGGCGTATATACGTATAAATAAAACACCCCCACCCCACTCCAGTCACATCAGTCTGTGCCAGTCTGTATCTACCAATAATAAATATAAGATGCAGGCTGTAGCTAGGTAGGTGGCAGGCTGCAGATAGGTAGCTAAGTGGCAGGCAGGGGTGGGAACAGCTTACCTTGGTTCTGGCCGGCGCGAGTTCCCTCCTACACTTCCCGCCCGTCACAGCGTCTAACAAAGGGGCGGGGTGCGTGGTTTGTTTACACGGCGGGCGGGGAATGCCAGTGACCGCTGTGTACGGATAGAAACAGCGGAGCGGGGAGCGCTCTCTCTCCCCGCTCTGCTGATTCTGTCAGTGTACAGCGGTCGGCGCGGGCCACAAAATATTGCACTAAGGGCCGCAAATGGCCTGCGGGCCGCGAGTTTGAGACCCCTGGCTTAGATTAAGCCAGGACTAGGCTTAGACTTTGTTAAATTAGGCTATTTAAGCTACATTTATAAAGACGGCCTAGTTATTTTGGGTTTAGACAGCTCAAACACACAATTTAATCTTGACTAGCCTCAAACCCTGTTTGTGGAACCGGGGGTTAATGTATTAAATTACAGCTGATTTGATCTAAGGCTGTGACTGAAGTCAGCTTTAGTTTTGTTTCTCTTCTGTGTTTCTGCTTATTAACAGGGGTGCACCATCAGTGCTTAATCATTACCTAATTAATCCCTTCATTGTCTCGTTAAATTGAGTAACTTTAACTCAGTTTTGAGAGGGACCAAATACTGTCTAAACTGAGTAACTTTCACTCAGAGGATTTTGCTGTGTAGCACTGTCGCCTCACAGCAAGGACTGGTTCGAGTCCCAGCTGGGCCAGTTGGCATCTCTGTGTGGAGTTTGCATGTTCTCTCCGTGTTGGCATGGGTTTTCTCCAAACAGTCCAAACATATGCACTATAGGGGAATAGGATTAACTAAATTGATGAGTGTGTGCGAATGTGAGTGTGTGTGGTTTTCCAGTACTGGGTTGCGGCTGAAAAGGGCATCCGCTGTGTAAAACGTTCTGGAATAGTTGGCGGTTCATTCCGCTGTGGCGACCCCTATTGAATAAGGGACTATGTTGAAGGAAAATGAATGAATTCATATTTTACACGAATGATTTAATATGCGCGACCTTACTGCTACAGAAATGTCGACGCTAACGTTTTGATAGTTTTCTGTCGTCATATCTGGGGCGTTATGTTTTCAGTTTCACTTTCGACACAAAAACTGCTCAATGGCATGATTTTATTACACTTTGTTCTTTCGTAAGCGATCAAAATTCGAAGAAAAGACCGCACTTCGAAATGCTCAAGATAATCGATTAACTATTAACCGAAAGCGTGCGCTTGTAACCGATTAATGGTATCAGGTAAACAATTAAAAACTATTATTTTATATATTTTTAGAGTTTGTTTGTATAAGAGGCCGATCGAATGCACTTTTTTTTCGCGCTAAGAGCGGCATCTTTTGAATGGTTTACTTACGGCCGCAAGTGTTTTGCACGCGGCTAATCCCAGAGCAGCAGTGTTTGTGTTGTCAGGAAAACTACAGAGAACTGTTCAAGATGTCGGATAGACTAGTGCTCGCTGTTTCAAGTTATCCAGAGCTGTATGGCTTTACAAATCTTGAATATCACAATATTATTAAATATTAAAGTTGTAACAACATAGACAGCAACACTCTTGCACTATCAATACCCAGTGGATTCAGTCGTTTCATAGTGACATAAAAAAAGAGCTGCACTTATCTTTTTCTTCTCAACAATACGCTGATGCTGATCGCCTCCTGGATCTGCGTCATAAACGCAACAAATAGGCTTTAGCTTTCATTTCACAGCTTATAAGCATGTGTGCAAATTAATGAAATATTAAATTTAAACAACAAAACTGTTTAAAAAAAGTCAACATATGCGCACGTTGACATTGTCTTTAAATCACGCACTTGAACCGCGAGTGATAGAGGACACTATATATCAAGACATAATCTTTAAAATAATGATTTCTATTATTAATGTTAAAAGGTTTTGTGATATAATAATAACAGCGGGGCATTAATTAAGTGCATATTTTACGTGGAGCGAGCGATTTGAGGAAAGCCCCATGCACACCGAGACGTTTTTTTGCTCGCGTTTTCCGTCGCTGTTTAACGTCTCGTGACTAAATAAAGGGTGTCAATGTGATCGTGCACACCAACGTGCAAAACGGCAGACGCAAAATCGTCATTTAAAAAAAAAAAAACGCCTCATGCTCTTTTTTTTATATTTGACACGCCACGTCTAAACCTTCTACACCAATCAGATTGGCACTTTTGTTCACGTACACAGAGCTGTACAGTAAACAGCACTTGGCGCAAAACTGTCAATGCGAGCGCACATTGAAGAAGATGCCCAGAGGCGATATAAACGTAGAGCTGCTTATTGCTCTGTAAACAATAACCATTTCTTCATCGCTAGAGCTGGAGCTGCTACTTGAACCATCTATGTTTGTTCGAGTCATCAATAACTTTAACAACAAGCATGTCAACTTCCTCTCCTCCTCTTCTTCTGTGTTGCAAGCAGGTGTCGGAAGCTTAAAGTTGTGTAGCGCCATCTAACATCAAGGAGTAATTTTGCGTACTCTTCTGCTTGACGCCAGTGAATATCGCTTGGGTTTGAATGCGGAATGCGTCTCGTAAATCGATGACGATAAATGCAAACGAAAAGCGTCCCGGTGTGTAGGAACCTGAAGTCTGCTATTTTTATTTGACGGAAGACAAAAACGATTGGAAAAGAAACAGCCTTTGCCCGTTCTTAACAAGGATCAGTCAATGTTTTCGTTTCGTAATCTAAATCAAACATTGAGGGGAAAATAATCTAGGGCAGGCCTATTTATTTTATTCATTTCTGTGTTTCTATGCTGTTGGAAACACTGAAGATGCTCTGTTGTTATGTTCTGTGATGAATCTGTTCGCATGTTAAAATAAATCAGTATTTTAAAATGCAATACTTAATGTGTCAGACACAAAATAGACACGCCAATTTGTTTTAAAATGTAATAATAATTTTATATTAATCTGACCAGTTAACCGTTAATATTCAACTAGAACCTAAAGTTCATTGATAAACTTTGATGTTGGCTTGAGAAAGCCAACGTGACTGCGCTAGGACTGGGAGTGGCAGTTGGCAGGAAGCACGGCGGCGGTTGCTAAGTGGTTGCTAGGCAGTTGCTAAAACAATTATGGCATTGTTAGGTAGTTGCTAAGCAGTTGCTAAATAGCAATGCTCGTGAACATGTTTGATCAAATGCTAATACTTAGTAGGCATTTCTAGCATATGTTATTGCATTTAGATAATCATTCATAGCATGTAGCTAATCGTTATTAGCACTTGGCTTCCATTATCATTGTTACCATGCATAGTACACAGGAAGTCCCATTTGCTAGCATGAGTCAAACAAGCCAATGCCCAGGTCCCTACGATGTTCTGATGTAGAGATATTGCTGTTTTTAAATGGTTGCTAGGTTATACTGTTTTATTGCTATGGGGACATTTGACAGGTTAGTGATGATACATCAAAGCTTCTTGACAGTATGAGTGACCTTAATCAACCCCGATGTTTCTATGACAGTCTTTATGAGTGTCAAAAACAGGACTTGAACATTATGTATTCCTGGTGTTGGGTTGTGGCTGGAAGGGCATTCGCTGTGTATAACAAATGCTGGATAAGTTGGCGGTTCATTCCGTTGTGGCGACCCCTGATTAATAAAGGGACCAAGGGAATGAACATTATGTAAAAATGGCTTGCCGTATTTTTTTGAAAATACAATGCTTAATAAGTGTGAAAGTGATACATGCAAAAATGGCTTGCCATATCAGTAAAAAATATGGAGTTTAAGTCAAAAATGGCTTGCCATATCAGTAAAAAATATGGAGTTTAAGTCAAAAATGGCTTGCCATATTTTGAGAAAAATAATGCTTAAAAATTATTCATTGTAAAACTATAAGTCTGATAAATCTTAAAGATATAGCAACAAAATCTACCGCATCTTAATACAGCTTTTGGCCAAATTTGGGGCTTGTATAATTTTTTTTAATGCTCGGATTATAAAAAAACAGTAAGTCTTACAGGCATGAGGAGATATAGCAACAATCTTGAATGCAGAAGGCACATTTTGACCACATTTGGGCCTTGTGGCATGAACGGCCTAGGAGGAGATACGTTTGTTTTCAAGGACAGAGTAGCATAACAGTATCTTGGCTTTCTCAAGCCAACATAATTAACGAGCGGCGGTTGTCGGTTAGCAAGATTAACCTGTGTCCGCTTACTACACAGCCTGCAAAACAATTCCGTCCCCCCTTCCATGTAATGTGATGATTCCGAGGGAGCAGGTGAGACGTCATTTTTCAAGAGACACTTTATAAGTCACGTAAAACAATTAATTGCCAACTGAAATAAATATATAAGTCAATTATATGGTTTGGACTTGGATGTTTAATTAGATTATTTACATTTTTGCGATTGCTTGGCGTTTAATTAAGAATTTGCGTTGGATTCAGCGATCGTGGAATCGCGAAAAACTAGGGGGTCTGATAACGAAGGGTGTGAGCGCTGTAATGCGCTACACATCAGAGCTTTCATTTCCCATTATTCACGTTAACACCTTTACAAACAAACCCCAACCTCCACCTTAAGCAAATGTTAAACAGTTTTTTACAAATTAAGGAATTTTTATTCGAAACTTTCAGTTTTTATTGTGGTTCTGTAAAATGCCCATTAACACAGGGTGAGGGAAAATGCTTGAAAGTGTTGTCTAGCTCAGGGGTTCCCAAACTTTTCAACCCGCGACCCCCAAAACAATGATGTCAGTGACTTGGGACCCCCATTTTTCAAGGTGGTTCTACTTTAAAAATACACAACTATAGGCATAAATAAACATGAGCATATTGACAACATACAAATGCAACAGTCTAATAACCGTATAATGTTATTTGTAGTCATTCATTAATTTAATTTAAACATAAAAAAAAAATTAAAGGCTGATGGCTGATTTTTGTTTGTATGTTGTTGTTGTTGTTTCTTTAACATAACTATTAACTATCTTCAGTGGGTTATGAATAAAATATGGTAATTTTAATAGTTTACTCAAATTTATTTGGGTTTTGGAAATCACTAAGCGACCCCTTGTCATTGTCCCGCGACCCCCCAAGGGGTCCCGACCCCCACTTTGAGAACCACTGGTCTAGCTCAAGCTTTATTCACAGATAAGCAAGTGTTTTTTGGTGAACTGGATATCAGCATTGCATTTTCTCCTTATAGACTGTTCAGTCAGAGGCAAATGCCGCAGATAACCCTGATTTCGGCACCACAGACAGTTCCGTCAATTCCTGCAAAGCTTGTATATGTACAAAAAAAATCCTGCTCAACGTGTCACATAACAACAGATGGAAACGCCATTAGACAGGCTTCAGTATATCTACAACTTAACCTCTCATCCTCAATGAAATCAGAGCTTCTACTGAATTGTCCGGCTGAATCTGTCTTCATGACCCACAGTACTGTGTGTATCTTTGTGAAGTACAGCTCCGGCATGACATTTGCGGTCTACGCACGGAAATCATTCAGTGATGTAACTGTTTTCGTCTCTCGTTTCAAGAGCAAAGATCGCAGCACTTACAACAGAGCAAGATATTTTTACACGAAACACATCTACTCACTGTCATGTTGCTTCATTTTTTTTTTGTTGAAGGCAAGTTTGTTCATATAGCTCAATTCCTACACAGTGGCAATTGAGGAGAGATTTAGCAGAATGTCTAAGCTGCCCTTTTTCATACCGTAGAAGTGAATGGTGATCATAGATAGCGACAGTTTGTACAATTCCCTAAATTAGATGTATCCACAAAACTGGAATATCACATAAAACACTTGCGAATAAAGCAGCGTTTCCATCACAGAACAAAATCAGCACGTGCTGACAAACTGGCGGCAAATATCAAGAAGAGTTTTCTATGGTAGGAGCAGCCACAGCCTTTTTTCTTAAATACTAAAGGACTTCTCTGAAGACAAAATGCTATGAATGTGACATAATACTACTTAATATGATCAGGGCCGGCACGTCCATTGAGGCGACCTAGGCGGCCGCCTAGGGTGGCATTATAGAGAGGGCGGCGTCCGCGATACCTCCCTTACCACCCGCATCCTCAGTTATGTCTGCGACACCTCCCTCACCACCCGCGTCCTCAGATATATCCGCGCATAGTGCGGCAGAATAGAGGTCTGCGACACCCGCGCGTCCTCAGTTATATCCGCGCTTAGGGCGGCCGAATAGAGAGTGCGGTGTTCGCGACACCTCCCTCCCTCCCTCCCTTAGCACCCGCGCGTCCTCAGTTATATCCGCACTTAGGCCGGCAGAATAGAGAGCGCGGTGTCCGCGACACCTCCCTCCCTTAGCACTCGTGCGTACTCAGTTATATCCTCGCATAGGGCGGCCGAATAGAGAGTGCGGTGTTCGCAACACCTCCCTCCCTCCCTCAGCACTCGCGCGTCCTCAGTTATATCCACGCATAGGGCGGCAGAATAGAGAGCGCGGTGTTCGCGACACCTCCCTCTCTCCCTCCCTCAGCACTCGTGCGTCCTCAGATATATCCGCGCATAGGGCGGCAGAATAGAGAGCGCGGTGTTCGCGACACCTCCCTCCCTCCCTCAGCAACCGCGCATCCTCAGTTATATCCGCGCATAGGGCGGCAAAATAGACAGCTCGGTGTTCGCGACACCTCCCTCCCTCCCTCAGCACCCGCGAGTCCTCAGCTATCCATGCATAGGGCGGCAGAATAGAGAGCGCGTTGTCCGCGACACCTCCCTCCCTCCCTCAGCACCCGCGCGTCCTCAGTTATATCCGCGCATAGAGCGGCAAAATAGAGAGCGCGGTGTTCGCGACACCTCCCTCCCTCAGCACCCACGCGTCCTCAGTTATATCTGTGCATAGGGCGGCAGAATAGAGAGCGTGGTGTTCGCGACACCTCCCTCCCTCCCTCAGCACCCGGGCGTCCTCAGTTATATCCGCGCTTAGGGCGGCAGAATAGAGAGTGCAGTGTCCGCGACACCTCCCTCCCTTAGCTCCCGCGCGTCCTCAGTTATATCCGCACATAGGGCGGCAGATTAGAGAGCTCGGTGTCTGCGACAACTCCCTCCCACCGTCAGCACCCACGCGTCCTTAATTATATCCACGCATAGTGCGGCAGAAAAGAGGTCCGCGACACCTCACTTCATTTTCATAACCAGTCACCTTCGTTTTCACATTGGGGTTGAGGGCGGCGTGATCGTCCTCTGCCTAGAGCGGCAGTTCAGCTTGCTCCAGCCCTGAATATAATAATACTGATCCGGCTGCACGGTGGCGCAGTGGGTAGCACGTTCTCCTCACTGCAAGAAGGTTGCTGGTTTAAGCCTCGACTGGGTCAGTTGGCGTATCTGTGTGGAGTTTGCTTGCTCTCCCTGCATTCGCGTGGGTTTCCTCAGGTGCTCCGGTTTCCCCCACAGTCCAAAGACATGCGGTTCAGGTGAACTGCGTAGGCTTAGTGATGTTTTATAAACAAACTTCGGGAGGAGCACGATCGGTCTTTGACGAGGCTAATTCATCACAGACAGTCCTTCTATTATCCAGTCAGCTCTAGAGCAAACCCCTTGAAATAGTCAAACACGTCATACCTCAGTTTTCTCTCGACTTCAGCTTCCCTCCACCACCCCAACTCCACCTATTTAAATCTGAGGGGGGAGCATCTGGAGCCAGGCTAGACACTGCGCTCGGACCCTATCTCTCTTTATCCTAATAAGGGCAATAACACGAGTTAGGGTGTCTTCCCGAGTTCAGAGGCCTCAGACAGCACACCAAATACGCATATTCTATTCCAGGGGTCATCAAACTTGTTCCTGAAGGGCCGGTGTCCTGCAGATTTTACCTCCAACCCTAATCAAACACACCTGAACAAGCTAATCAAGGTCTTACTAGGTATACTTGAAACACCCAGGCAGGTGTGTTGAGGCAAGTTGGAGCTAAACACTGCAGGGTCACCGGCCCTAGGACCAGGATTGGTGACCCCTGTTCTATTCAGTCACATATCTGTGAGTGTGAACTCGTGAAATTGTCCATAGTGAATGTGTGGTAATGAGTATGTAAGGATGTTTCCCAGTGATGGGTTGCAACTGGAAGGGCATCCGCTGTGTAAAACATGTGCTGGATAAGTCGACGGTTTATTCTGCTGTGGCGACCCCTGACTAAAAAGGGACCAAGTCGAAAAGAAAATGATTAAAATAATAATACTGAACCACTGTGATGACAGACTTTGGCTGAGGGATTTTGGCCATTAAGGGCGTCCCATATTCCGTAAATGTGTTTCCATCATAGTTCTTTGCATTTTTTATTATCAAATAAAAGTTTTCAAAATGTATGCACATATTGACATTTCCATTAAATATTCTTATACGACATTACAAAGTGTGAATAAAAATGAGTGGATGGAAACGCAGCTCATGACTGCAAACGCAACTTCACGACAATTTGTAACTTTCTGATTTTTGTGGAAAATTTGTACGAATTTGTGCATTTGTTCGTTGTAGTAAGATTTGCTTATCCCCTAATGTTTAGGGGATGTTGAGGTTTAGAGGCAATTTCAAAATCTTAAATTTTCATAAGCTGCGTCTCAAATTATTTTTTAAATATTTCCCAAATGATGTTGAACAGATTCAGGAAATGTTCACAGTATGTCTGATAATATTTTTTCTTCTGGAGAAAGTCTTATTTGTTTTATTTCGGCTAGAATAAAAGCAGTTTTTAATTTTTTAAACACCATTTTAAGGTCAAAATTATTAGCCCCCTAAGCCACATTTTTTCCATAGTCCACAGAACAAACCATCGCTATACAATAACTTGCCTAATTACCCTAACCTGACTAGTTAACCTAGTTAAGCCTTTAAATGTCACTTTAAGTTGTATAGAAGTGTCTTTAAGAATATCTAGTCTAATATTATTTACTGAAATAATGGCAAAGATCAAATAAATAAAAACAGAAAATTGGGGGAAAAAAAATTCAGGGGGGGCAAATAATTCTGACTTCAACTGTGTGTGTGTGTGTGTGTATATATATATATATATATCAGGGCTCGAAATTAACCTTTTTGCTTGGTAGCACCAGTGCTCCTAACTTTAAAAATTTAGGCGCATCAGCCAAAATTTAGTCGCACCCACCAATTATGAGCACCGTTACTACAGGTTTTATACAAACATATTGGTTGTATTTGAAATCAACACTAATCAAACTAACAAGCAAAAAAATATATATAATGTTATATGCAAGCGTGAGGAAAATATGTCTCAACAAAATCCCGTTATCACAAGAAAATAGATTTTTATAACATAACTGAGTGAGCAAAGCATACACGGAGCACTCACCGGCCCTGCACGCATTGCTTGATTTAACGTGTTAACGGTATAACTAGTAAGATGTGTCATTATTTGTAACTGTAGATGCCATGGTTTCTAAAACAAAATCTGTCAAGTGTTATGTTATCTTCATTCTCATCTTCAGCGCTTTACAATTTTTCGCGGTAGTAGCTCTCTCTGTCATCCCAAGCCAGAAGGCGCTGAGTGATTGACAGCTGATATTAACCAATTATTCGCGTTCAGTGCTAGAACAGTGGTGGGCCAGTAAGAAGAGTGCGAAGGCGGGGCAAGCATTACGGAATTTGTTTACTGCAGCAAGTTGACATGACAACTGTTTTAAACCATTCCCGAGCGCTGCGTTTCGCGTTTCAAGTGCAGACAAAGCGCTTAGAGATGCATTCTGCGTGAATGTCTCCCGAATCCTGAATGTGCTGAACATTTTGCAGTAAAAATTGGTCGCACTCTACAATTTAAAACACTCGCAGAAATGCTCCCAAATATATTTCAAGGTCGCATAGATAAAATTTCGGGCGCATATGCGACCAAAATGGTCGCAATTTCGAGCCCTGTATATATATATATATATATATATATATATATATATATATATATATATATATATATATATATATAATTTTATTTATTTATTTATTTTAATCCAGCCAAACAAAAAATGGCTTTTTCCCAGAAAATAAATGTAATAAATATACTGTGAAAAATGTCATTGCTCTGTTAAACAGCACTTGGAAATATTTGTTTATCAGGAGGGCTTAAAAATTGGCTCCAAAAAAACCATTTTGAAAACACAACGCGACTCCATCTCTGAGGAATGCAGCATGCGGGCTTTTATGAGATGTAATTGACAACAGCATGATTCTCACCTCCCTCACATCAGCATTTTCGCAGGAAGTGTCACACGCAGCGAAGCTGGCAGGATAAATCAGGTTCAATCTGGCAGAAATGTGCTGTTAAACTACAGCCTACTTCAGCCCGCAGAGCACCGCGAAGCCTCTTAAAGGGACAGTTCGCCAAAAATGAAGATGCGCTCACTGTTTACTCTCCCTCCAAACGTTTACAAGTTTCTTTCTCCTGTTGAAATGCGAAACACTAAAGAAGCCGAAAACCTGTGGCCATTAATCTCCTTTGTGGGAAAAACAAATGCTATGGGAGTCAATGGTTAGAGGATTCCAACATTCTTCCAAATATCTTTCTTTGTGGTCAACAGACGAAAGAAACTCAGGTTTAAACCAAGTAAATGATGACAGAATTTTCATTTTTGGCCAAGCTGGCCCTTTAATTTGGTTGAATAAGTAAAAGGCAAGTGGTTTTTGCTTGTGAGACTTCCCAATCTTGATCGATTTTAAAGAGACCAAAGACACAGGCAGTTTCAACTGATTTGGACATTTTAACCCTTAACAGAAGAGTAAGAAAGCTTTGGGACATGCTGCTGCCTCATTAGCAGACAATATGTTGCTTAGTTGCGTCCCCTGTCAATCATCTCCACACATCATCCAAATTCTGTCAGATTTAATTACCTAATTGGAGAAGCAGCAGCAGGTTAATCCAGCCTGATCTCACGAGGAAACGTTAGTATTTTACGTTTTGTCAGTTTAGTGGCTAATTAAGTCTTACGAAAATGTACGATTTTAAAAAAGAGGCGTGGCACCCAACCCCACCACTAACCCCAACCGTCATTGGGCGATGAGCAAATGGTACTAAATTGTACAAATTAGATAGTACGATTTCATACAAATTAGCCACTAAATTAAAAAGTTACGAATTGCCGTGAGATTGCGTTGGTTAATCTGACGTTCACAATCGGAGTCTTCAAAGCAGAGAAATCTCCTCAGGTGTTTGGGTGATTATACATTCAGAAGTTAAGGATCAAAAATGTCTTTATAAAAGTTGCCGTTGTTGCTGCAGATGAAATATAACGCAAAAAACGTGAGCCTAATATTAATAAGCCATTCAAGCATCTTTAGCGAAGTTTAGTGGCTAATTTGTATAAATTTGTATGAGTTTAGTCATACAAAAATGTACGATTTTAAAAAGGAGGCATGACACCCTACTCCACCCATAGCCCCATCTGTCATTGGGCGATGAGCAAATGGTACTAAATTGTACGAATGAGATAGTACAATTTCATACAAATTAGCCACTAAATAAAAAGTTACGAATTGCCGTGAATTTGCGTTGTTTAATCGGACATTCACAATCTGAGTCTTCAAAGCAGAGAAATCTCCTCAGGTGTTTGGGTGATTATACATTCAGAAGTTAAGAATCAAAAATGTCTTCATAAAAGTTCACGTTGTTGCTGCAAACATTTTAACAACGACAAAAAATAACAGATATTAAAGTACAGAAATTTCCTTTCATTTAAAATTTCTGTCATTTATTATGTTATTTTACGGTAAATTTGTATCATTTATTGTCCGTTATTTTACTGTTAATTTCTGTAAATTAATGTCAGTTATTTTACTGTAAATTTCTGTAATTTAATATTCGTTATTTTACTGTAACTTTCTGTTATTTAATATTCGTTATTTTACAGTAAATTTCTGTAATTTAATATCCGTTATTTTACTGTACCTTTCTGTAATTTAACAGCCGTTATTTAACGGTAAATTTCTCTAATTTAATGGCCGTAATTAATTTAATTTATTTAACTAATTATTTATTTAATTAATTAATGTAATTAATTTAATTTTATTAACGACAAACAAAATATATATATATATATTATAAAAATGTGCAACGATTGAAAAAACAATTCAATAATAGGAATATGATGTGTGTTTGTGTTTGTGTGTGTGTACTGGTTTTGGTGGTTTAAAGGGACAGTGTTTTGTTTAATAACATTAATATGACATAGCTGTTTTCTATTATGGTGGTCCTTGCAATTCAAAACGCTTCAAAATCATAATTAATGGAGTCTTTTGAGGCTTGGGTTTAAGCGTAAGGCCAAATAATAAGCATTACTTTAGTTTATTAAATACATCACGCCTATGGGAGAGTCCTTATAAACCAACAATGTGTGTGTGTAGTTTGCTTATCCTGACGTGACTGAGTGATCTCGTCTTTGTAATAGAAAAAAAGCTTGAAGCGACAGAAGCATTTCAGGCCTCTTATATAAGTGGCACATCCACTCGTCTAATTGAAAGGGCATTTACTCTTGGTCAGAGTGGGAAACCGACATCTAAAAAGGAAAGAAATGTGGAAGGAAACAGGTTTAACCTGTGGAAAGGGGATTAAAGTAGGGCACTTTGAAAAAGTATTATCTGTCTTAGTATGATATCTCCCTTTTGGCCTTCGTTTTGGTTTGAGACACAGTCGGGATGACTGAATTATCCCTCTCTGCCGTGTTTATGTGTTGTTTGGGACAGCGTGAGGGTGGAGAAGTGACAGATCTGTGTCATTTGATTGGATTATTTCTTTAAAGGCTTTGGGTCAGATGGATGTTTCTGAGCTTATTCTTAGACATTTGCTGGTTAAGAAATGTGATTTCACAGCTCACATTTATATGTGTGTGTCTACTTTATATTCCTACACTGCACTTACTTAGATTTTTAGTCTTGTTTCTAGTCCAAATATCTAAAAATGTTTAAATCAAGAGCAAATATTATTATAATTTATCAATAAACACACACCTCATTCTCTCGTTGTTCACTGCTGTGTTTTGCTGGTCAAATGAAAAACAAACGACGGAGAGAAGCTAAATTCTGCTGCCGCTTTCTTATCAAATTTAAAGGGGACTGAGGCGATCATTTAGTGTACAGTTTATATAATTCTATAATTTAATATCTGTTATTTTATGGTAAATTTCTGTAACTTAATATCCGTTAGTTTACGGTAAATTTCTGTAATTTAATATCTGTTATTTTACGATTTTTTTTGCAATTTAGTCATCTGTTATTTTACTGCAAATTTCTGTAATTTAATATCTGTAATTTTTTTTGGTAAATTTTTGTAATTTAACAACCGTTATTTTATGGTAAATTTCTGTAATTTAATGTCCGTTATTTTACAGTAGATTTTTGTAATTTAATATCTGTTATTTTATGGTAAATTTCTGTAATTTAATATCCGTTAGTTTACGGTAAATTTCTATAATTTAATATCTGTTATTTTACGAATTTTTTCAGTAATTTAATCATCTGTTATTTTACTGTAAATTTCTGTAATTTAATATGTTATTTTATGGTACATTTTTGTAATTTAACAACCGTTATTTTACGGTAAATTTCTGTAATTTAATGTCCGTTATTTTACAGTAAATTTTTGTAATTTAATATCCGTTATATTACGATCAATTTCTGTAATTTAATGGCCGTTATTTTACGTTAAATTTTTGTAATTTAACAGCCGTTATTTTACAGTTAATTTCTGTAATTTAATGTCCGTTATTTTAGGTAAATTTCTGCAATTTAATATCTGTTATTTTACAGTAAATTTCTGTAATTTAACGACTGTTATTTTACAGTATATTTCTGTAATTTATTATTCGTTATTTTACAGTATATTTCTGTAATTTAATATTTGATATTTTATGGTAAATATCTATTATTTTTACGGCCTATATCTTATTGTGAATTTCTATAATTTAATATCCCCTTTTTTACGGTAAATTTCCGTAATTTAATGGCCGTTATTTTACAAAAATTTCTGTAATGAAGTATCCGTTTTTTTTTACGGTAAATTTCTGTAATGTTAGGGGACCTAATGTCCTCACAAGTATAGCAATACCAGTAATTTTTTTTGTCCTCATGAGGAAAAATGGGTCATAAATCCCATAGTAAAAGAAAATGTAAAAATGCAGGTTGTTTCCTGTTAGTTTTTGGGTTTAGGGATAGGGCTGGGGTCGTCACAGTGGCTCAGTGTTTAGCACTGTTGTCTCATAGCAAGAAGGTTGGTGGTTCGAGTCCCGGCTGAGCCAGTTGGCATTTCTGTGTGGAGTTTGCATGTTCTCCTCATATTCCCACAGTCCAAACACATGCGCTATAGGGGAATTGAATGAACAAAATTAGCCATAGTGTATAAGTGCGTGTATGAATTTGAGTGTGTATGGGTGTTTCCCAGTACTGGGTTGCAGTTGGAAGGGCATCCGCTGCGTAAAACATATGCTGGAATAGTTGGCGGTTCATTACGCTGTGGCGACCCCTGATAAATAAGGGACTAAGAGGAAGGGAAATGAAGGATAGGGCTGGGGAAAGTCATTACGTCTATGGGAAATCCCCATTAAGATAGCTGTTCAAGTGTGTGTGTGTGTGTTCAAGAGTTTATATAAGCAGGATTTAATGTTTGTTTTTTTTGACACTGTCAACTATTGCAGTGCATTAGATGGACCCATAGCAGGCTGCTGTTTTACTGAATGTCTCTCCACTCTCTGTATCACATCAATGAATGTGTAGATCTAACTCACTAGGTAGTGGACTAGTCAGTGCAGCTGCCGAAAGAGAAATAAGACTGCAAACAATGGGTTGAGGTGGGGTGGAAATAGTCTCACTGTAATAATCTTGATTTTTTTTTTTCATCTTTTCCCCGACAACAGCAACAACACAATGGGATTACGGTTCAATGCCGATGATTATTTTGAATTTTAATCCCATTTTTTCTTTCCTACGCCCCCACAAACGCACAGGCCCACAGACCTTCATCTTCTGAAGCAGATTAACAGTGTAGGGCTAAAGGCCAGGACAATGACCTCTGTAGATGGCAGGACATATCTTCATTTAGCAGCGCTTTTTTTAAAAGTCAGTAACAGTACATTGATTTTTTACAGTTATCAGAGTTTTCCCTTTGGCCAATGCATCACATCTTCATCTAAGTGTTCCCATTAATTACTCGACTAATTAAACATTTGTTAAAAGTCCCCATGAAGGTTTTTAGATGTTTGTTTTAAGGATATCTATAAGCAAGTATGCTCGAAATCAATGGCAAAATAGTTATAAACATCCAAAGTTTGCAGTTTGTCACTTCCGCCTAAATGGATCAGCGTTTTTTTTTTTCACGTCACCTCATACTTTTAGTTTCTCGTTAAATAATCCAACCAATCAAATGCTCTTTAGGATGCCCCGCCCCTCTTTGAGACTTTTCTCAGTTGATGCATTTGAGCTCAACCTCCTAACAAAATGCTATTGGCTGCCTTTAGAAAGGGGGAGGGAATACTATATGTCCCGCCTCTATATGCCCCACCTCTTCGTCATGTTTCAGTTGATATTACATCGAATTTCGAATTAAAACGCACATTTTAAGTGAAGTGTTATAAACTAATTTCGAGAGGAGCACGTGATATGATCAGCAACAGCTGATTTTTATCGCTAATCATTAGCTAGCCTATCAGATCATTCGAAAACTACTATAAATATCCTGCCTAAATTTCATTGGCGCTGCTGCATCGCAAGGAGAGGGCCAAAGGTTCAAATTCGAATTGAGCGTGGAGTTTGCATGTTCTCCCTGTGTTCGCGTGGGATTTGTGCTCCGGTTTTCTCCCACAGTCTAAAGACATGCACAATTGCAATAACAGTCACACACTCAACGCATACATACTGAATCAATCATAACCACCATATCAGCCAAAGTATAAAACACTGTAATGTTTACACTGTAGAACTGTAATTTAATATCCGTTATTTTACAGTTAATTTCTGTAATTTAATATTGTTATTTTACAGTTAATTTCTGTAATTTAATATCTGTTATTTTATTGAAAATTTCTGTAATTTAATGTCCATTATATACAGTACATTTCTGTAATTTAATATCTTTTATTTTACAGTTAATCTCTGTAATTTAATGTCCGTTATATACTGTAAATTTCTGTAATTTAATATTTTTTACAGTTAATCTCTGTAATTTAATATCCATTATTTACAGTAAATTTTTGTAATTTAATATCCGTTATTTTACAGTTAATTTCTGTGATTTAATATCTGTTATTTTATTGTAAATATCTGTAATTTAATGTCCATTATATACAGTACATTTTTGTTCTTTAATATCTCTTATTTTACAGTAAATTTCTGTAATTTAATATCTTTTATTTTACAGTTAATCTCTGTAATTTGATGTCCATTATATACAGTAAATTTCTGTAATTTAATATTGTTATTTTACAGTTAATTTCTGTAATTTAATATTGTTATTTTTACTGTAAATTTCTGTAATTTAATATTTTTTACAGTTAATCTCTGTAATTTAATATCCGTTATTTTACAGTTAATTTCTGTAATTTAATATTGTTATTTTACAGTTAATTTCTGTAATTTAATATTGTTATTTTTACTGTAAATTTCTGTAATTTAATATTTTTTACAGTTAATCTCTGTAATTTAATATCCGTTATTTTACAGTTAATTTCTGTAATTTAATATCCGTTATTTTACAGTAAATTTCTGTAATTTAATATCCGTTATTTTACAGTTAATTTCTGTAATTTAATATCCGTTATTTTATTGTAAATTTCTGTAATTTAATGTCCATTACGTACAGTAACTTTCTGTACTTTAATATCTGTTATTTTACAGTAAATTTCTGTAATTTAATATCTTTTATTTTACAGTTAATCTCTGTAATTTAATATTCGTTATTTTACAGTTAATTTCTGTAATTTAATATCCGTTATTTTACAGTTAATTTCTGTAATTTAATATCCGTTATTTTACAGTTAATTTCTGTAATTTAATATTTCTTTACAGTTAATCTCTGTAATTTAATATCCATAATTTTACAGTAAGTTTTTGTAATTTAATATCCATTATTTTACAGTTAATTTCTTTAATTTAATATCCATTATTTTACAGTTAATTTCTGTAATTTAATATTGTTATTTTACAGTTAATTTCTGTAATTTAATATCTGCTATTTTATTGTAAATTTCTGTAATTTAATGTCCATTATATACAATAACTTTCTGTACTTTAATATTTGTTATTTTACAGTAAATTTTTGTAATTTAATATCTTTTATTTTACAGTTAATCTCTGTAATTTAATATTCGTTATTTTACAGTTAATCTCGGTGATTTAATATCTGTTATTTTACAGTTAATTTCTGTAATGTAATATTCGTTATTTTACAGTTAATTTCTGTAATTTATTATTGTTATTTTTACTGTAAATTTCTGTAATTTAATATTTTTTACAGTTAATCTCTGTAATTTAACATCCGTTATTTTACAGTAAATTTCTGTAATTTAATATCCGTTATTTTACAGTTAATTTCTGTAATTTAATATTGTTATTTCACTGTAAATTTCTGTAATTTAATACCTTTTATTTTACAGTTAATCTCTGTAATTTAATATCTGTTATTTTACTGTAAATTTCTGTAATTTAATATCCGTTATTTTACAGTTAATCTCTAATTTAATATTCGTTATATTACAGTTAATTTCTGTAATTTAATATCTGTTATTTTATTATAAATTTCTGTAATTTAATGTCCATTATATACAGTAAATTTCTGTACTTTAATATCTGTTATTTTACAGTTAATTTCTGTAATTTAATGTTTGTTAAATTTAAACTTACCCCTTGCAGATGCCCCTCTAATGACACGAACCGGTGTCTATTGCAAGTAAATTTGCACCGCAAATAAATCAAAAGTGACTCTGAGTAAAGCAAATAAACTCTTAACAGTCAAGGGTCTAGTTATGCATGAATAACGTGATCTGTTTGAGCAAATCACGTCTGGCTCTGTCTTTCAACATCTGCATCTTATGGCCTTATGATCTGTCCAATGTGATTTTTTGCAGTGTTTGATTGAATCGGAATCACGGGACTGATTGTTCTACTCACAAATAAACATATCAGGCATTGACTGCATATTGAAGACAAATAGTAAAATAAAAGTACAGATACACCACTAAAAAAATATACAGTTTTATTTGTATAATTAGTATTATATACATTAATCTGAGTGTTTGAGTGGTAAAAGGATAACAAAAATGGCTTTAAAAAGAGAAGTTTGCTATTGTATGTTATTACCCTCATCTGTCAGCCTTTGCGACTCTTTTGACCCCTTTATCAGCAGCTCATCTGATTAAAGGGGCTCATTTGTTAAGTACAATCAAACACTTTGAAAGCTTTTTGTTGGTGCATTGCTTGGCTTCAACGGCTGAAAAATGCACTGCGCGCCCTTATAAAGCAACCTCAGGTATCATATGTCCTTTCCTTCCGAGGTGCATTCAGATATTAGGCGTCCAGGTATCTGGTGCCCTGGGGCCTTGCAGGATTATAATCCATCCTTGATTGAACAGCGCAAGTATCTGATGAGCCGCAGACACGCCTGAATTATTCAGGGAAACTGAGCTCAGCTGCTTACAGAAACAAATTAGCACGTTTGATCAAGGAATCTGATACGCTGATCTTCATCTCTTAACATGAGGCTTATGTCCTGTATCAAAGATGATCGTTTAAGTGTGTTTTCAAACTGCAGCATATTGATAATAAATAAAACGTGTATATTTTTTTATATCAAATAGATCTGGGGTTCTCAACCTTTTTCACTTTAGGGCCTACTCCTTCTCTGAAAAGTTTTTTGAAGGCCCACGTCGGACATTTTTTCTTAGGCTGACTGGCTAGAGAAAATGCTTATTTTATTTATTTTATTTTAATGCATATATATATATATATATATATATATATATATATATATATATATATATATATATATATATATGCTCTAAAAAAATTTTTGCTCTAAAAAACAGAAATTTACTGTAAAATAACAGACATTAAATTACAGGAATTTTCAGTAAAATACGAAAAATTCAATTACAGAAATTTACTGTAAAATACGGATATTAAATTACAGGAATTTACTGTAAAACAACAGACATTAAATTACAGGAATTTTCTGTAAAATACAGATATTAAATTACAGAAATGTACTGTAAAATTACAGACATTAAATTAGAGGAATTTACTTTAAAATAAATGAAATTAAATTACAGAAATTTACTGTAAAATACGGATATTAAATTACAGGAATTTACTGTAAAATAACATACATTAAATTACAGGAGTTTACTGTAAAATAACAGACATTAAATTACAGGATTTTTTAGTAAAATACGAAAATTAAATTACAGAAATTTACTGTAAAATAAAGGACAATAAATTACACAAATTAACTGTAAAATAACAGACATTAAATTACAGGAATTTTCAGTAAAATACGGATATTAAATTACAGGAATTTACTGTAAAATAAAGGACATTAAATTACAGGAATTTACTTTAAAATAACAGCAATTAATTACAGGAATTTTCAGTAAAATACGAAAATTTAATTACAGGAATTTACTGTAAAATATAGGACATTAAATTACAGGAATTTAATGTAAAATAACGGACATTAAATTACAGGAATTTTCAGTAAAATACGAACAATTAAATTAGAAATTTACTGTAAAATAACAGACATTAAATTACAGGATTTTTTAGTAAAATACGAAAATTAAATTACAGAAATTTACTGTAAAATAACAGACATTAAATTACAGGAATTTACTGTAAAATAACGGACATTAAATTACAGGAATTTACTTTAAAATAACAGTAATTAATTACAGGAATTTTCAGTAAAATACGAAAATTTAATTACAGGAATTTACTGTAAAATATCGGACATTAAATTACAGGAATTTAATGTGAAATAACGGACATTAAATTACAGGAATTTTCAGTAAAATACGAACAATTAAATTAGAAATTTACTGTAAAATAACGGACATTAAATTACAGAAATGTACTATAAAATACGGATATTAAATTACAGGAATTTACTGTAAAATAACGGACATTAAATTACAGAAATTTACTGTAAAATAACGGATATTAAATTACAGAAATTTACTGTAAAATAACGGACATTAAATTACAGAAATTTACTGTAAAATAACGGACATTAATAACAGGAATTTTCAGTAAAATACGAAAATTAAATTACAGGAATTTACTGTAAAATATCGGACATTAAATTACAGGAATTTACTGTAAAATAACGGATATTGAATTACAGGAATTTTCAGTAAAATACGAAAAATTAAATTAGAAATTTACTGTAAAATATGGATATTAAATTACAGGAATTTACTGTAAAATAACGGACATTAAATTACAGAAATTTACTATAAAATACGGATATTAAATTACAGGATTTTACTGTAAAATAACGGACATTAAATTACAGAAATTTACTGTAAAATAACGGATATTAAATAACAGAAATTTACTGTAAAATAACGGACATTAAATTACAGGAATTTACTGTAAAATAACAGACATTAATAATAGGAATTTTTAATAAAATACGAAAATTAAATTACAGAAATTTACTGTAAAATAACGGATATTAAATTACAGAAATTTACTGTAAAGTAACGTACATTAAATTACATAAATTTCAGTTTAATAGGGAGAATTTTTTTTCTTTTTCAAAACATAATAGTTTTAATAACTCATTTGTAATAACTGATTTATTTTATCTTTGCCATGGTGACAGTAAATAATATTTGACTAGATATATATTTTTAAGACACTTTTATACAGCTTAAAGTGGAATTTAAAGGCTTAACGAGGGTAATTAAGTTAACTAGGCAGGTTAGGGTAATTAGTTATTGTATAATGATGGTTTGCTCTGTAGACTATCGAAAACAAATACAGCCTAAAGGGGCTAATAATATTGACCTTAAAATGTTTTATAAAAAATGTAAAACTCCTTTTATTCTAGCCGAAATAAAACTTCCTCCAGAAGAAAAAATCTGTTAAACATCATTTGGGAAATATTAGAAAAAGAAAAATAATTTCCAGTCAACTGGACACAACGCAAGTGTTATGTTGCACAGGTATATTTATAAAATACATTGCATGCATCAAAATATTTTTTTTTCATGCCAAAAAATCTATACAATGCTAAGTAAATATTACCTTCATTCATACATTTGCCTTCGGCTTAGTCCATTATTCATCAGGGGTTACCAATGTGGAACAAACCGACAACTATTCCAGCATATGTTTTACACAGCGGACGGCCATCCAGCTGCGACCCAGTACCAGAAATCTATTTTATAAATTTCCTACTGTAAATATATACTGTAAAAACTTACATTTTGATTAGTAATGTGCATTGCTAAGCACTTAATCTGTTCAATTTTAAAGGTAATTCAATATTTATGGGAGCCCTCAGATTACAGATTTTCTAATAGTTGTATTTGTTTTATTGCCTAGGTGTGTTCTGCGTGGTTCCTCGTTTTGGACAACTCCTAAAGTACTTTCTAACAAAGTGCCTGTAATATTTCCTGGAAACGAATTACTTGTTTTGTTTTTGTCAGTCGTGTTGCTCTTGTGGGGAGTTGGAGGATTTATGCAGCTGTAATAAATTCAGAATTAGACTTAAACACAAAGAGCACAAAGGCCAGTGCTTATGTCTTCCTATTTTAATCTCAAATCCCCAGTCCTGATTTAGACACTGTGAGGTTTTAGTTTGGCGGTTATAACGGCTCAATTCAGTCCTTTGAGAATAAGACCAAGACAGAAAAAATGAAATAGAGCTGAAGTCAAAATGATTAGCTCTCTTATGGAAAATTAATTTTAAAAATTAAATTAAATTAAATTAAATTAAATTAAATTAAATTAAATTAAATTCAACTCTGGGTTCAGTTAAATGAGTAAGATGTTTATTAAAGAGCCTGTTTTTTTTTTTTTTTAACTAATGCAGCTTATAGCTATTTCATGACACAATCAATATAGATATCAAACATATTACATAATAATAATAATAATAACAACTTAAATATTCAATTACACATTATAATAAAAATAAATAGATATAAATTAACTTTAGATTTAAATTAACCTTAACTGTTACCGTCTCACCTTAAGGAGTTTTTACTTTGCTATATGGCAAACAAATCCTAATCTAATCATGACAAACTGTATATTGTTGGAAAGGTCTTAGACGTACATAAGAAATACTTAATAAATATTTTATCTACTTATTTTATTTATTTATTTATTTTTACGTAGGAAGAGTAATACACTGTGAAACCCCAAAAGCTAACTATTTGAGGAAACCAAGCCATTTGAGTTTAAAAACTAATCTATATGAGTACTGTGAACTTACTCTATTTGAGTAAACAAAGCAATTTGAGCACGGTAAAACCCAATAAATGAAGAGAACTCAAACCAAATAAGTCCTGGAAAACCAGCCTGACCTCACGAGGAAACATGAGTATTTTACGTTTTGTCAGTTTAGTGGCTAATTCGTATGAAAATGTACGATTCTAAAAGGGAGGCGAGATACCTAACCCCACCCCTAACCCCAACCGCCATTGGTTGATGAGCAAATCGTACTAAATTGTACGAATTAGATCCTAGGAATTCATACGAATTCGCCACTAAATCAAAAAGTTACGAATTGCCGTGAGATTGCGTTGGTAAAACCCAATAAGTTGCGTCAACTCAAACTGTTTGTGTTGTGTCTGTAGTGGCTAATTCGTACAAATTTGGTCGTACGAAAATTACGATTATAAAAAGGAGGCGTGACACCCAACCCCACCCCTAACCCCAACAGTCAATGGGTGATGAGCAAATCATACTAAATTGTTCGAAGTAGAACGTACGAAATCATACGAATTAGCCACTAAATCAAAAAGTTACGAATTGCCGTGAGATTGCGTTGGTAAAACCCAATAAGTTGAGGCAATTTAAACTGTTTGAGAAAACCGATTGCTACAAACCATTTGAGTTGAAAACCTAACCTATATGATAATGTAAACTTACTCTATTTGAGTAAACGAAGCAATTTGAACATAGTAAAACCCAATAAGTGAAGAGAATTCAAACCATCGGTGTACTGTAAAACCAGTCTGATCTCACGAGGAAACGTAAGTATTTTACTTTTTGTCAGTTTAGTGGCTAATTCGTATGAATTTGGTCGTACGAAAATGTACGATTTTAAAAAGTAGGCGTGACACCCAACCCCGCCCCTAACCCCAACCGTCATTGGGTGATGAGCAAATCATACTAAATTGTTTGAATTACATCGTGCCAATTCATACGAATCAGCCACTAAATTAAAAAGTTACGAATTGCAGTAAGATTGCGTTGGTAAAACCCAATAAGTTGAGGCAATTTAAACTGTTTGAGGAAACCGATTGCTACAAACCATTTGAATTAAAAATGTAATATATATGAGTACCGTGAATTTACTCCATTTAATTGGAAGTAATGAGGTATTTAATTCATTTAATTTATTAACTTTATTAACTCATTACCTTCAACAAAACGCTCTTCAAACGAATAGAATTAACTTTCAGTAAATTTTGAGTTAGGTACACTCATTTCATTTGATAAAGTTGACTCTTGGATTTTACAGTGTAGATTTAAAACTGATTTCCTCCATGCTATAATCTGGGACGGATTGTGGTTTCGGTATTTGTGGTATTATAGTCTAAACATAAAGCAATCACATTCTAGTTTCCATATTTGGTGACTGATTGGTGTAGATATTACAAAGAAACAGTCATTTATTATTTTGCGATAAGAATACTCATCGTTAGGCATTACTTTGCTACAGCAATCCATGTGTAAACATTTTTATATGTTTTTAGAGACTTACTAAAATACCTCCGATTTTGAATTCTACTTTAGAATTTTGAATTTGACGCCTACTTTAGAATTAATGTAAAAAATATGAATACATGTTCCTCAAAACATAGGGGGCGCTCTCATGTTGACGTTATTCTTTGCGTACAAGCGAGCGCAGCCATTTGAATCTCCTTGGCTCGAGACTTCCGCTCTTAATTCATTAATTTTTTATTAATTTCATTAATTTTTAGGCCTTAAAAACAGCGAACATTTGCGAACATTAAAAATGTTCGTATTATATTATTCTGCTTTGTCTGTATAGTCATGAACACACTTGTTTCTAGAGCGAGTAGTTTGACTGTTTCTCTAGTCATTTCTCCCATAAGCAACTGAATCGGACGTTCTAAAACAATCGCAAAAACGAGACGCACACTGAAGAATAACGTCAATAGTCACCAATGGAAACGGTATGCATCTAGTGGTCATATCTGATACTGCACCCAAATAAAAATTTTACCGACGGCTCAATTTCTAAGATATCAACTTTGAAATTTGGAATATATTTCGTTCATATAAAGTGCTCTCAGTATAGAGATCTTTTAAAACATTTCAGCCACACTTTATTTTAATGTACAATAAACGCTATGAACTAATTATTAGCTGAGACTTTTAGATTAACAAACTACTAATTAGCTGCTTAATTATAGTTATTAATATAGTAGTTTTGCTTTGGTTTGTTTCTTTTAGACTATCGAAAACAAATGTATCTTAATTTTGTCCTTAAAATGCTGTTTGAAAAATTAAAAACTGCTTTTATTCTAGCCGAAATAAAACAAATAAGACTTTCTCCAGAAGAAAAAACATGATCAGACATACTGTGAACATTTCCTGAATCTGTTCAACAGCATTTGGGAAGTATTGAATTTATTCAAAGGGGGGCGTATAATTCTATATAATAATATAATATAATAATTAATATTAATATTATATAATAATAATTATAATAATATAATAATTAAATATTAATAAATAATAAAATATAAATAAATAATATAATAATTAAATATTATATTATAATTATAATAATAATTTTGACTTCAACTGTATATATATATATATATATATATATATATACATATACGCATACATATATATGTATGTATGTATATATATATATATATATATATGTATGTATGTATGTATATATATATATATATATATATATATATATATATATATATATATATATATATATATATATATATATATATATATATATATAAACACACAAATTAATTGTAGTTTTCATATTGGAGGAAGGAATTAAACATTCTATAAATGTAGCTGGGAAAATTGAGAATCCTGCATATTAAATATGAATTAATAATATCAATGCAATGCTCTGAAGTTGTCATTAGAGTTCAAATCAGTTATTTTTTATTGAAATTACCAGCGTCACCTGTTACATCACTTATATGACCTGCACACTATAGACTTTTTGGAAAATCAGTACATTTCCATAATCCCTGAAGATAATGAATTGTTTGGGAACACTTAGTTGTGTTCTAGCGCTGGAAACAGTGGTTGAGCAAGAGACCAGTGTGAATGTCAGCCCGTGATGTGACACAAGCCCACTCCGCTTAAGTCCACCCACGGATGTACAGCACCGCAATCACACCAAACACTTGAACCAGGCCTTCTGACTGTATGTACCCAACACATATAACCACTTACAACATCAATGCACACAAACAAGGCTTATTTATACCACGTGCAGATGTTCAAAAAGTGCCCCCGCACAGCTTATTGCAAGCGTTTACCAGATTAACGTTTATTTTCCTTTCAGTGTATAAATTAGTGGTGGGAAGGGTCACAAAATTGTTAGTTCGGTTTGTATCGTGGCTCTGTGGTCAGGTTTTTTTCAGTTTGATTCAGTTTACGTTGTTAAAAAACACTTAAATATACAGTTGAAGTCAGAATTATTAGCCCCCCTTAGATTTTTTTTGTTTTGTTGCTTTTTTAAATATTTCCCAAATGATGTTGAACAGATTCAGGAAATATTCACAGTATGTCTGATAATATTTTTTCTTCTGGAGAAAGTCTTAGTTGTTTTATTTCGGCTAGAATAAAAGCAGTTTTAAATTTTTTAAACACCATTTTAAGGTCAATATTATTAGCCCCTTTAAGCTAATTTTTTGTTTCGATAGTCTACAAGACAAACATCGTTATACAATAACTTGCCTAATTACCCTAACCTGCCTAGTTTACCTAATTACCCTAGTTATGTTGGCTTGAGAAAGCCAACATACTGTAATGCTACTTAAACTTATTCTTATTATTATTCTTATTATTATTATTATTCCGGCTTCTGACCAAAAAAAAAGCAATCGCTTCTCCTCCCAGGGCTTAGATGCTACAAGCCCCAAATTTGGTCAAAAGCTGTCTACTGCCCATGAGATGGTTGCTGTATGTCCTCATGCCGATAAGATTTGTAGTTTTTGAATTAAAAATGTTTTGAATTAAAAAATTGTAAATATTACAATCGAGTATTTGGGGCATATAAAAAAGTATACAACCCTCAAATTTGGCCAAAAGATGTGCTTTAAATTGAAGATAATTATCATATTTATTTGGTGTAATTATAAATAACAGTTTTCCTATAAATATTTTTTTATATTAAATTTGTTAATTTCAAACCTAAAGCTTGTCAGAGTGTCCACGAGATGGCGCCAGAAGACTATTTTTTGAGCCCTTTGGAATTTTACTGCACCTTTGCACCTTTAAGAGGCACTTTCCCTTTAAGAGGCGGAGATATCCGTGCTGACTGTTTTTGCTCTACAGAAAGTTCGGCTCATTTCAGACGTGCTTGTTACAACATTTGAAGCTGTTTACATTAAAATTTCTCAGCGAAAATACACAAATACAAGTATAATACAACACTATTTAGTGTTCCTTTAAGAGACAGAGAGATCGGTGATCAAAATCGAGTTAAGATTGAACTTAATTCTGGTCATCAGTCATTCATATTATGCTCGCGGTGAACTCCATAAAGCCTAATAAAACTGATCTGGATGCAGAATCATCCGCGTCGGAATCGACCCGCATGCATTTCTGTCTGCTACCCTGTGAGTTTTAAATACATGCCTCTGATGTTGGCAGAAACATAACTTTACTTCGGATATTTCTTTCAAAACAGAATATTCTGTGCCGTGAAAAAGCCTTCTCCTCTACTTGTGATAATGAAAATGAAAGCCATGCGAACATTCACGTATATTATACAATAAACATATTTAATATAAAATCATTCTAACTTTATTTTTAATCTGTATTTTAACCCTCTAAAACAGCTATGTCCTTGCCACAAAACTAATAATCCATCTTCAAAACCTACAATTTCTTTCCATTCGGTCCGGTCGGACCTGAACGTCTTTATACCGTTGTAATCACGTGTAAATTCTAACAAAGACAATGTTTGCACTTTTTAAATCACATTTTATTTATTGTGCAAAAATAAAACATCCAAACAGCATCATAACCAATAAAAACACACAGCAAAGAAAATGTATTTTAAAATAGTGAATATATATACATACAATGTATGAAGATTTTTTATATCCCCTTAATATGCTCTGCTGTTGCTGCATCAATTTCTCTCTGTAACGTCTGGATTGCAATTTACACTGCAATGTTCACAATTTATTTTTATGGGGGGAAAATCCAAACAGTATTATAATGTTTTAAAGCAAAAATGTTAAGAACAATTATTTACAAACAGTGAAAATAAAGTGTGTGTATATACATATATATACATACAGTTGAAGTCAGAATTATTAGCTCCCCTGTTTATTTTTTCCCCAATTTCTGTTTAATGGAGGGAAGATTGTTTCAGCACATTTCTAAGCATAATAGTTTTAATAACTCATTTCTAATAACTTCTTTATTTTATCTTTGCCATGATGACAGTAAATAATATTTGACTTGATATTTTTCAAGACACTTCTATACAGCTTAAAGTGACATTTAAAGCCTTAACTAGGTTAATAAGGTGAACTAGGCAGGTTAGGGTAATTAGGCAAGTTATTGTATAACGATGGTTTGTTCTGTAGACTATCAAAAAAAAATTGCTTAAAGGGGCAAATAATTGTGTCCCAAAAATAGTTTTTAAATAATTAATAACTGCTTTTATTATAGCCGAAATAAAACAAATAAGACTTTCTCAAGAAGAAAAAATATTATGAGACATACAGTGAAAATTTCCTTGCTCTGTTAAACATAATTTAGGAAATATTTAAAAAAGGGAAAAAAAAATCAAAAGGGGGTTAATAATTCTGACTTCAACTGTATATATGTATGTATATATATACATACATATATATATATATATATATATATAACACATACACACATTTATGGTTAGGATTATAAGGATTATTTCTTAATCCCCCTTTTATGTTAGCAAAAACATAAGTTTACTTCAGATATTTCTTTCAAAACAATATTCTGTGCCGCAAAAGAGCCTTCTCCTCACTTGTGATAATGACAATGAAAGCTAAGCTTTTGCCTATGCTGTACCAAAAAAATTTATAAAATCACCCAGGTGATGACAACTAAATATTACGATTATAACATTGTGTTAGTGGCCAGTGGGGTGGAACAACGTCATTGGTCAGAATTAACCATGTGATGAAGACGACCTAATATTGTATTTAATGCGATTTTCTTCCTGTAAACTGTATATAACTATATAACTATAACTATATATATAATGCTGCAAATTACTGTAAATTGACTGTACTCTATATTAACTGCAAAAATTATAAGACTGATTAAATAAAAGACAAATTAACTAAATGCATGTGCTATTGTTTCATTAGTATTTTAATTTAATATTTTTCTTTATATGATATTTATTATAATGTAATTTTGTTCAGATTATAATATATACTATAAATACTAACTATACTATAGTGATCTGCATTAAACAACCTGAACAAATCAGTCCTCTCTCTCTCTCTCTCTCTCTCTCTCTCTCTCTCTCTCTCTCGATTTGATCAAAAATGTAAATGAGGCCTTCCGATTAACAGTCCAGTGGACCCTAGCAACAGCCTAGAAACCACTCAGAACACCCTAGCAACTACCTAGGAATGCCTTAGCTACACCTTAGCAACCGCCTAGCAACCACTTATCAACCGCTGTGCTTCCTGCCAACTGCCTTCGAGTCCCCGGCGCAGTCACGTTGGCTTTCTCAAGCCAACATCAAAGTTCGTCAACGAACTTTAGGTTCTAGTTAAGCCTTAAAATGTCACTTTAAGCTGTATAAAAGTGTCTTGAAGAATATCTACATTGTAAAAAAACTGTCATTTCACATTATAATCAAAACTTCGTAAAAAGACAAATAATCTCTCTAAATTCACAGTTTGACTTTAATTTTAGGTACTTTATTATTAAAGACAAATTACTGATATTTGTGTTTTTTATACAGGGAAATTACAGTATTACTTTTATAGCATTTTTCTGTTATTTTAAATTCTATTCAAAAGTTCGTAAAAATTACAAACAATGTCTGTAAATTAACAGCTTGACTATTATTTTATGTACTGTATAATTAATGACAAATTACAGCAATTTGTCTGTCTTATACAATAAAATTGTCGTATTATTTACAGTGTTTTTTCCAGTTTTTTTTAAGTACATTTAAAATTACGTAAAATTAAAGTAATTGTAATTACTTGCTCTGTAAAAAAGGTCAAATGATCAAATGAAACAAAACCCATAAAATTCCTTCATTCATTTTCTTGTCGGCTTAGTCCCTTTATTAATTTAGGGTCGCCACAGCGGAATGAACCGCCAACTTATCCAGCAAGTTTTTACGCAGCGGATGATTTAGCCTACCCAATTCTCCTGTACCGCATGTCTTTGGACTGTGGGGGAAACCGGAGCACCCGGAGGAAACCCACGCGAAGGCAGAGAGAACATGCAAACTCCACACAGAAACGCCAACTGAGCCAAAGTTCGAGCCAGCGACCTTCGTGCTGTGAGGTGATGGCACTACCTACTGCCCCACTGCCTCGCCCAAAACCCATAAAATTACGGTAAAATTTCTTTGTTAAAAATGAAGTGCAAAATATAATAAATCCACAGATATTTTCATTAAAATGTTTACAGAAAAACACTTATTTTACAGACTTTTTCAAGATTATTACGATCAAATCCATTTAATAAAGTTACACACTAAGAGTCCTATCATACACCCGGCGCAGTGTGGCGCAAGGTGCAGCGCAATAGTGTTTTGGTAGTTTCAGCTTGGCGCAAGAGTGGTTTTGAGGCGTTGCGCTACGCTGTTTAAATAGCAAATGCATTAGCGCTCATATGTGCGCCCATAGGCGTTCTGCTCTAAAAAGGAAGGCATTCTGAGGCGGACCGCTGGCGCGTTGCTATTTTGAGAAACTATAATAGATTTTTCATTAGATCAAAACTAACCCGGTCTAAACTCCAGCGCAGAGTTGCACCTCGCTTACACACTGCTTAATACACACAAGAGAGAAATAGGCAAATATCTTTACATATGAAAAAACTTAAATATTAAGGATATATATAGGATATAATAAGAATAGATATAGAATATAAATATAAAGGATTAAAATATTACAAAACACATTATTTTCTAGCCTACATAAATATGAAAAATCACTGCTTTTATGTCTTCTTCATCTCGGGAGGCTTTTTCAGTTCATTCATAACAATTTGCTTCTGTATAATGTTATTATTATTAGCAGTCTATACAGTATAGACTGTGGGATGAAGGGAAATAGTGGAGCAAAAGCACGGATTCAGCACTAAAATGGACTCAAATAAAAGTACACATTTTTAAAACTACTTAGTGAAGTACAGTTCCTGAGAAAAGCTACTCAGTTACAGTATTTTGAGCATGTGTAATTAATCACTTGACACTTGTTTTGTATGGAAATGAAATGGGATTGTTTAATAAAGCAAAAACGCCTGCCAGTGGTTAATATAAATGGAAGGAGAGTGTTGTAATTTAGATATGGCACCATAGCACATGTCCAATTAATAATCCGGTGATTGTGATGGGTGGTGTTGAGTTGAAAGAGCCGGACGGATCCCTTCAGAGGGGGATTTTACATTCAGCCGGTCTTCTGCTTTTGTTCAGACCCATGGGGAAGTAGCTAAATATTTTTATGCAGCAAACAAGCCGTATTATAAAAAATTTGATTTGTACAGAGAAGATCTTGTGCATCGAAAATAATTACAATTTAGACAAGAAGGAATTATTCACATATTTGCGTAATAGCTATCTAGCATTATTCACTTTTATATTGAAGCTACTGTATCTATAATTTTACACATATTTACATAGGAACTATCCATAATTATTCACAGACTTACATAGGAACTATCTAGAATTATTCCCAGATTTATATAGGAACTATCCAAAATTATTTACAGATTTACATAGGAACTATCCAAAATATTTACAGATTTACATAGTAACTATCTAAAATTATGTATATAGGAACTATCCAAAATTATTTAAAGATTTACATAGGAACTATCTAGAATTACTGACAGATTTACATAAGAGCTATCTAAAATTATTCACAGACTTACATGGGAACTATCTAGAATTATTCACAGATTTATATAGGAACTATCTAAAATTATTCACAGATTTAAACAGGAACTGTCTAATATTATTCACAGATTTACATATGAACTATCTAAAATTATTCACAGACTTGCATATAAACTATCTTGAGTTATTGACAGATTTACATAAAAACGATCTTGAATTATTCACTGATTTACATAGGAGCAGTCTAGAAGTATTCTCAGATTTACATAGGAACTATCTAGAATTATTTTATATATTTACATAGGAGCTAGAATTATTTACAGATTTACATAGGAACTATTTAGAATTATTTACAGATTTATGTAGGAGCTATCTAGAATTATTCACAGATCTGCATAGGAACTATTTGGAATTATTCACAGATTTACATAGGAGCTATATAAAATTATTCACAGATTTACATAGGAACTATCTAAAATTATTCACAGATTTACTTAGGAACTATCTAAATTTTTAGTCACAAAATTAAATAGGAACTATCTAGAATTATTCACAGATATACATAGGAACTATCTAGAATTATTCACAGATTTGCATGGGAGCTAGAATCATTCACAGATTTACTTAGGAACTAACTAATATTTTTGTCACAGAATTAAATAGGAACTATCTAGAATTATTCACAGATTTACATAGGAACTATATAGAATTATTTACAGATTAACATAGGAGCTATCTAGAATTATTCACAGATCTGCATAGGAACTATTTAAAAAATATTCACAGATTTACATAGGAGCTATCCAGAATTATTCACAGATTAATGATAGGAGCTATATAAATTATTTACAGATTTACATAGGAAATATATAAAATTATTCACAGATTTAAGTAGGAACTATATAGAATTATTTACAGATTTACATAGGGACTATATAGAATTATTTACAGATTAATATAGGAGCTATCTAGAATTATTCACAGGTCTGTATAGGAACTATTTAAAAAATATTCACAGATTTACACAGGAGCTATCCAGAATTATTCACAGATTAATGATTGGAGCTATATAAATTATTCACAGATTTACATAGGAACTATATAAAATTAATCACAGATTTAAGTAGGAACTATAGAATTATTTACAGATTTACATTGGAGCTATCTAGAATTATTCACAGATCTGCATAGGAATTATTTAGAAATATTCACAGATCTGCATAGGAACTATCTAGAATTATTCACAGATTTAAATAGGAACTATCTATAATTATTCACAGATTTATATAGTTACTATATAGAATTTTTTTACAGATTTACATAGGAGCTATTTAAAATTATTCACAGATCTGCATAGGAGCTATTTAGAAATATTCACAGATTTACATAGGAGCTATCTAGATTTATTCACAGATCTGCATAGGAACTATTTAGAAATATTCAGAGATCTGCATAGGAACTATCTAGAATTATTCACAGATTTATATAGGAACTATCTATAATTATTCACAGATTTATATAGTTACTATATAGAATTATATACAGATTTTCATAGGAGCTATCTGAAATTATTCACAGATCTGCATAGGAACTATTTAGAAATATTCAGAGATCTGCATAGGAACTATCTAGAATTATTCACAGATTTATATAGGAACTATCTATAATTATTCACAGATTTATATAGTTACTATATAGAATTATATACAGATTTTCATAGGAGCTATCTGAAATTATTCACAGATCTGCATAGGAACTATTTAGAAATATTCACAGATTTACATGGAGCTATCTAAAATTATTCACAGATTAATGATAGGAGCTATCTAAAATTATTCACAGATTTACATAGGAACTATCTAAAATTATTCACAGATTTAAATAGGAACTACCTAGAATTATAAACATACTGTATTTACTTAGGAACTATCGAGAATCATTTACTGCTGTTATATTAGTTGTACAGTGTATTTAATGTGCTTGTGAAATGTAAAATTAAACTGAAGATACAGCATGCAGCAGCCATCGTTTCAGCAATATCTGTTTCACATTCATCACCCAACACCCTTTTCAACACGCTCTCTTTCTATCCATCTTTTCCACTTCTCTACAGCAGACTGATAATACTTCAAGCGGCCCTGATGGCCATCCGCTTATATTGCTTATTAGGTAAAGCCAACGCTGCTTAAAGCCAGTGCTTTAAAGTGTGTATTCCTGACAGAGTGTAGTTCTCGCTTAACACAGAGCACACATGTGACATGTCATTCTTTCAGGCAGAGATTATCTACACTAATGCACAGTGCATACATTGTGTGGAGTACACATCACACATGAATTAATGCTCCACACACATACCGCATGCACACGCATGCACATACAGATGCAATGATGTTTGTAGTGCACAGACTGTATAACTCTATTCCTAAAGCCAACCCTCATGCAATCTGATTGTTTACATTTCCATGTGTGATTTATAAGCCGTTTTCTGAAAAAAAAAAAAATGTCCCCACAAGGTCATAATGCACCGGGATTGCTATATTCATAGCCTAAATGCAATCTTTAAAAATAAACAGAGCGCATCAATGAAAACAATCTATGTTTTGTAGCATATAGAGCATGAAAAAGCTGCGGTCTGAGTACTGATCCTTGCAGTACTTCATACTGAACTTGCTGCTATAAATCCTAAGTATGGTTTGACCCATAAAAAAGTGGCGCTATAAAAAGTAGCGCGTTATTTAGCATAGCATTAAGTTCGCGTTTAATAGCAGTGGAGTTACACTGCTTTTAAATGGTCTACACTAGTGGTCCCCAACCCCCGGGTTGGTCCGTGGATCACTTGGTACCAAGAATTCGTGAATTATTTCTGTTTTTTATTATCTGAGTCTGAACGATGTTTTATTTTGAAAAATGGCCATATTCTCTCGGTTATATCTTGGTCACTTGAGCGCCGAAATTAAACCCACAAGCAGCAAAACGAGTAAGAAACAGACGTCTGAAGATAGCTTCTTTGGAAAGGGCTAAAGGCCCAGTGAAGGATCTACGAACTGCCAAGGAATAAATCCAACGCAATCTTACGGCAATTCGTAACTTTTTGATTTAGTGGCTAATTCGTACGATCTAATTCGTACAATTTAGTACGATTGGCTCATCACCTAATGACTGTTAGGGTTAGGGGCGGGGTTGGGTGCCACGCCTCCTTTTTAAAATCGTACATTTTCAACTGAACTCGTGCGAATTCATACGAAGTAGCCACTAAACTGACAAAACGTAAAATACTTACGTTTCCTCGTGAGATCAGGCTGGATAAATCGGCCACCCATTTGTCAACAAATCAGGTGAATCCAGCATGTCTGTGCATGAAGATTAACTGCTGGGATCGCAAATTACAGCGGGGGCTGTTTACGTATTGCGTCTTTACCACACACGAAAAGTTCGTTATTTGCTATGGAGGCGCACCACTTGCGTGTTGAAGACATCTACACCTTTCAGAATGCCGCAAGCGCACCGCGAGTCACGTGACAAGAATATAAACAAGAAAACATACAATTCGGTCGACTAATTATATCAGACAAACACAGGGAGCCACTCGTACACTCGGCCCAATAAGGTGTAAGATGTGTTAGTTGCAATGTGTTGCTATTTTCAGACCAGCGCAATCCTAATTTTCACAAATTTCGCCTTGTTTAATTAATCTATTTGCGCCACTTTGTGGACTCATGGGTGTTTTGGTCTATAAAGTAGGTGTGCTAAGGCGCATTGCTGGATCATTGATATTTTGAGGAACTAAAATAGACTGCGCAATTCACGTCTAAAGTCTTAAGTGCGTTAGTTGTGCACCTTGCTTACACATGGCTTAAAACACACAGGATGTACAGCAAAACACAAATATCTTTAGACTCTGCGCTTAGATCATTAAAATAGAGCCCAGAACATTTAAATACTGCAGTACGGTAACCACGGTAAAATTGTCAAGCGTTGACCGGTCCGTGGTGATAAAAAAGTTGGGGACCACTGGTCTAGACCCTGACTGATTCCTTTTCTTGCAGGTACAATGGATTTTCTTGTGAGAACAAACGTAGTCATAATCCTTTTTGTAGTATTTTTGACAGGCGGGTTTTAAACTTGTAGGCTACTAATTAACTAGAATCAAGTTTTAATTTTTAAGTTTTTGCCAAGTATTGTAAAATATTGATGAATTTACAATACCAGAAGGAGTTAATTAAGAAAATTTAATAAATAATAATAATAATAAATAAACCATCTTTTTATGGCCCTCACTTTTTGACATAGAGATTGTCAAGCTAGAACAAAAATGACTTCTTCAGGCTGTTCTAACATATGTTGAAGTGCACCAAAATAAAAAAACAACAACTTGTAATAAAAAGGAGAATATTTGCATATTTTAGGCCATGTTATACACTTTTAAAAAATCTGTAATTTTGGTTTATTTTCAGCAGCTGGGGTGGAGATAAACAGTAAAATAACGGCAGTTAAATTACAGAAATTGACTGAAATAACACGTTGAATTACAGATTCATTACAGATTAAATTTACTAAAAATTTAAATT
>NC_141024.2:72367500-72452500 GCF_052040795.2 Danio rerio | reverse complement strand
CAGAAGGATTGTCTGATGGAGCCAGAGGAGGAGCCGCGAAAATGAGCAGAGTCGAGCTTCCAATCAAACGCTTTATGTAAAATCAACTACGCCCCCCGAACTTCTCAGCATGCGTTTGCTGTCATATCAACACAAATGGATGTAATAACGTTAACAAATATGAAGGTTTTATATATTCAATCGCGCCAGCTCCAGGCCGCAGCGCATAACTTACTCGCGGCGTCGCGGGCTGATTCCGGCTCGCATGCGGCAGCGCCTGCTCGCTCGGCCGCCACATCTGGCTCGATTGACTCGGACTGGAATCGGGCAGTGAGTCCAGGCATCCGGAGTAGGTCCAGCAGAGGTAACGTTAGTCAGTCTGAGCTCTAAGAGATAAGTCTCCGGCAGGCGAGAATCTAGCCGGAACTGTGTTTTGCTATCTGGGTGGCTAGGCGTACGTGTATCAGCAAACTAATAAAGCCCGAAAAAAGCCCTGAACTTAGCGAATAAACAGTGTTCCACCAGGATCATGTATGTCAGAAACTGTAGTTTACTGCTGAACTCATTTTGTCATGGTAAAATAACACAGAAATCGAATAATAACATTTCAGTCTACTTCAGTCTCCTGCCGAAGCTCAGACGCCGCACTTTGAGAAACTGTCAATCACAGCTGTCAATCACGATGACACGCCCAGCATTAAATTACTGCTAAAAACAAACTGTTTACAAAAATGAAGATCTGCACCTATTTCAGCACAATAACCAGTGCCTTAATCAACCAGAACTATCTTTCGGGACATTTTATTGCAAGTGTAATATTTTTTTTTATTTGGGCTCAAGTCTCCTTCATTAACACGGAGGAGGCGGGCTTTATGACTTGTACTGCAGCCAGCCCCCAGGGGGCGATCTAATGGCCGAGACCTTCACTCAAACGTAGGCTTGCGGCACACTTGGGATAAATACACAAAGGGTAAAGAGGCTGTACGGATGCTGATATTACTTAAATATATCACGGCTATCAGCCAATCAGATTCGAGAAAAAGACAGAACTGTTGTATATATATATATATATATATATATATATATATATATATATATATATATATATATATATATCGTGCACCCCTCAAATACCTCATTTAAATAATTGTGTTTTATAGGAAGCTCTACAGTATTATATGGAGCTAATCTAACAAAATAGCTTACGATGACGCTCCAAAACTAGTAGACCTGAATTTATACGTTAATATAAATATTTAATGTAAAAAGAGCAAAATTCAAGACAAACAAAAAATGTATACAATTTTGTCGTAACTTTGTAGTTTGTCGTTTTATTTTCCAATATTTCTCATGATTTTAATTGTATTATCTTTCTCTTTGTAAGTATATTTCAATTTAGCTGTAATTGTAAATGCAGCAAAATACATTACATATATTCACCGAGGAATGGGGTGTACTTATTTATATTGAGAACTACATATACAGTTGAAGTCAGAATTATTCGCCCCCTTTGATTTTTTTTGTCTTTTTTAAAATTATTTCCCAAATGATGTTGGGAAATGTTCACAGTATGTCTGATAATATTTTTTCTTCTGGAGAAAGTCTTATTTGTTTTATTTCGGCTAGAGTAACAGCAGTTTTTAATTTTTTAAACACCATTTTAAGGTCAATATTATTAGCCCCTTCAAGCTATTTATTTTTCGACAGTCTACAGAACAAACCATCGTTATACAATAACTGTATATCACAGAAAAATGCTAACATGAAAATGCTAGTATTACATAAGAGATACGCCTTTAGCGGTACGGCTTTACATGCTGCTGGAAAACTGTGTCTCATCCTTCAGACTGCATTATATTATCCTCCAAACGTGAACTGCGCAGGGGAAAAGCATCTCTTACAACAACTTTAATAATAGCAGTGATAGATGCTGCAAGTTATGTAAATATCATTTGGAGTGAAAAACCTGCAGTAATAATAATAAGTCAAGATTCTCTACCTATTTACTTACGCTTCAATATTATACGCTTGCACTGTTCATTCTCATGACTTGCTGAGGGATGGAAAACATCCCTTAGCTTAATCCAGGGGTGGCCAACCGTGTTCCTACAGAGCCACCTTCCTGCAGATTTCAGTTGCTACCCATATCAAACACACCTGAACCAATTAATTAGGACCTGAAGACCACGTGATAATTACCGGCAGGTGTGTTTGATATGGGTAGCAACTGAAATCTGCAGGAAGGTGGCTCTTTAGGAACAGGGTTGGCCACCCCTGGCTTAATCGGTAGGGTTGATGTGGGGGAAAGTGTTCACAAATGACTATCACTGATACTTGTGTGCTTGTTTTTTAGTGGTTGAGCTTTATAACGTTACTGTGGGGCTGGTTTAAGGTTGCTAGAGAGTATATCTTTTAAAAAAATGACAATTAGTTTTATTTAGGGGCATCTCTGGTGGTTAGCGTTGTGGCTTCACAGCAAGAATGTTGTGGATTTGAGTCCCGGTTGGACCAGTTGACATTTCTGTGTGGAGTTTGCATGTTCTCCCCGTGTGGGTTTCCTTCGGGTGCTCCGGTTTCCCTCACAGTCCAAACACATGCGCTATAAGGGAATGTGATGAACTAAATCAGCCGTAGTGTTTGAGTTTTGCCTGTCATTGGTGGCAATTAGTGACCTTAGCTTAAGTTGTTTGCTAGGAAATACTTTAGCATACTCTTAAATGGATATGTAAATGTGTCCAAACTTGGTCCTGGAGGGCCGGTGTCCTGTGTAACCCCACCGGTTCTATGCCACCCAACCCGCTCCGAGCTGGTATCGAACCGGCGACCTTCCGCATGGGAGTTGGTTGCTCTATCAAGGAGGCTAAAGACCATGGCCTCTAGCGATTGTCGCTAGAGCACCTTTAGAGGTCAGAGGAGTGAGGTTTACCTGCACAGCACACACTAGCTGGCCTCCGTTACACTCACCCCCCTAAACCTCACTCCTATCCGGGTCACGGCACCAATGTAACCCCGCTGGTCCTACACCACCCAACCTGCTCCAAGCTGGAATCGAACTGGCGACCTTCAGCGTATAAGTCGGGTGCTCTACCAAGGAGGCTAAAGATCATGGCCTCTAGCGTCTGTCGCTAGAGCACCTTTAGAGGTCATAGGAGTGAGGTTTACCCGCACAGCACACACTAGCTGGCCTCCGTTACACCTGCAAAGTTTAGTTCCAACCCCAATCGAACACACCTGGGCTAGCTAATCAAGCTCCTACTAGGCTTTCTAGAACAGCGGTGGCCAACCGTGTTCCTGGAGAGCCACCTTCCTGCAGATTTCAGTTGCATCCCATATCAAACACACCTGTCTGTAATTATCAAGTGGTGTTCAGGTCCTAATTAATTGGTTCAGGTGTGTTTGATATGGGTAGCAACTAAAATCTGCAGGAAGGTGGCTCTCCAGGAACAGGATTGGCCACCCCGTTCTAGAAGCATGCTTGCAGGTGGGTTGAGGCAAGTTGAAGCTAAAATATGCAGGACACCGGCCCTCCAGGACCGAGTTTGGACAACCCTGCTTTACATAAAAACAAACAGACAAGTAGCTGTTAAGAAAGTGTTAAGGAAATCGGAAATTGGTTCCTTCTTATTGAACATTTTAATTTTGAACAAAGCCCGAGATCCACCCGACAAAAAATATATATAGAATAAAATACAAACTGTAATAATAGGTACAAAATCAGGATCGAAACATATCTGATACAGCCTCTCTCATATTTAACCAAAATTGTACAGTTTTTTTTTTACTGGCGCCATTTATTTTGGCTGTGGTGTATCCCAAACTAATATAGAGCCTAAAGGATAGGATCAGATCCCAGCTAGCAAAAATCATGTGGTTCAAATCAGGCCCACAGCAGACACACACATCTGGCCCACATACCGCATGGAATGATGACACTTGTGCGGTCCGCTCCTGTTTGCCAGAACTTGGCCACAATTAAGCCATTGCAATATCACATATCAGCCAGAATTCAACCAAATGAACCAGAGCTGACCCTATTCTGGGCCACAGTTTGCTTTTTTTCTGGCCCGGATCCGGCCCACACCAAACTCTTACATCTGGACCACATACTGAATGTAATGCTGGCTCTAGGGCGGTCCGCTCCTGTTTGTCAGATCTGGGCCGCAAATAAGTGAAAGCAATACACATATTAGCCAGAATTCAACCAAACGAACCAGAACTGACCCTAATCTGGGCCACGGTTTGCTTTTATTCTGCTTCAATTACTTCTAATAATGGATTAAAAATTGGTAAACATCAGCAAATTATATTATTTCACCAAAGGTTGTGCCTCACTTCGTTTTGTTTGCTTTAATGAACCAACTTTTTAAGTTCTTAAAAGTGACAGCAGCCCAATAGAACATTTATGTTAAGAGGATCCGGGCTATGAGCCCAACTAAAGCAAACACTTTTCTCCATGATGGTGACTTTAGTCTATGTGGTCCACATATGTTTTAAGATTACTGGGCCACATTTGCCAAATCTCCTCTGGGCCACTTTAGGCTAACGGCTGCATTAGCCAGAGTTACTGTGCCGAACATTTGCCAAAGGTGGCCGACATTTGTATTAGGATATCTGGGCCACATTTGCCATATCTTCTCTGGGCCACTATAGGCTAACAACTGCATTAGCCAGAGTTACTGTGCCGAATATTTGCCAAAAGTGGCCCACATATGTTTTAAGATAACTGGGCCACATTTGCACCTACACATGTGAGCCACTTTAGGTTTAGACCCAGATTACCCTTAAATGACTATGCCACTATTTTGCCAACTGTGGCCCACCTTTGTCCTCTGTGATTTGGGCCAAATTTTCCACATGGGCCACATTAGGCTCACATTCAGATTACGTTTCGCCATTAGTGCCAATTTTTTTTTCTTAAATGGCCCATTTATGAATTTGAATCTTTGGCCGCCCTTTGTCATTGTACAAGTGGGCCACTTCAGGCTCACATTCATTTTGTCTGGGCCAAAGGAAGACCACCAGTGCCGCATAACTGCCTAAAGTGGCCCACATTCGTATGCAATCTAGGATGGATCCAGCCATGGATCCAGCAGCAGCAGTCAGAACAACTGGCAGAATCTTTCTTTGGTTGATGGATAAGGAGAATGATGAATTGTTCGGCAGGAGAAAAAGCAATGGGTCGCTTTGGATCTGAGTTTCCGTTAGTTCCAACCCGGGCTCATTGTGGAAACGTAGGACGTTTCTGCAGACCGCGAAATACGTCCCGGGAGGTATGTATTTGAGCAGTTTTTGTTTTCGCTGATCCGCGAGAGGCCGCTGTGCGCGCTTTTTTCGCGCCTCGAGCGCCTCTCGGGAGCACGCGCCGTTCGCGCCCGTGCTAATCTCGCGCGAAAATCCCGGAGGCCGTTGTGGAGCGACCGTCCGTCCGACTGGCCGGCTGAACGATCGACAGGGCTGAAGAGGTCGGGTCCTCTTCCTCCTCTTCCTTCCCTAAACCCAAGCGACGATTTGCAAAAGCCGTCCAGAAAGAAAAAAAAAGCAAAAGCCCTCGTCTTTGATTTCGACCGCGTTTTCGGATCCCGCCGCGTTCTCGCCCTTATTTTCCGGATTCTGTTTTTCATCTTACCTGATTTCTGGAACCGCTCTTCCCCGGACCCGATCCCGGTCGTCCCCGCGGCCAGCTGCTCCTCCTCCCGGCCTCCGCTCCTCCGACGTAACGCTGCGAGCTAAGCAGCGGACAAACTGGTAGCTGCGGGAAAGCCCTCTACTTGAAGGCGAGCTGTCAACCGGCGAGCGTGAAGAGGAGGAGCTGAGCGACCCCACACCGCCCCACAGCCTTCGCTCGAGAAAAACTTAACGCGACCATATGTACCTCCGGCCACGTAAATCGCAGTCTCCAGAAAAGTCCGCGGGGCTACGTTTCCAGAATGAGCTTGGGTTGGTTAGTTCTAATAAAAGATCTCGTACTCTGGTCCAGAATAACGCAATTTTGGGGACATTCCCAGAACATATGTATTTAAGTATTTTGTGCAGAGTTGTTACATAAATGACAAAAAGAGAGGTTCTTTTCATTTTAACTGCACGGCAAAATCCTCAGAGTAAAATTTACTCAGTTCAGAGAATATTAGGTGCCTCTCTAAATTGGGTAAAATGTACTAAACAGCAGAGTTAATGAGACAATGATGGGCTTAATTAAGTGATGATTGAGGACTGATGACGAACACCTGCTGTTAATAAGCAGAAACAGAAGAGAAGCAGCAGCAGCTTACCTGTTTGACTGTATTTCTGTCAGATGTTCACAAAGGTCCATTGGAGATTTATTGAGAATGAACTGTTTTAGTTACATTTAAAAAAAAAAAAAAAGAAAATGTTTTTTCCCTCGATGTCAACATCATGGAGAAATATGGTTGGTTTACTTGAACTCTTTGACTCGAAATCTATTGTTGATTTTACTTGCTATGACAACCCTACTGAAAAAAACAGCTTAAACCAGCCTTGGCTAGTTTTAGCTGGTCGACCAGGCTGGTTTTAGAGGGGTTTTGGCCACTTCCTGGTTTCCAGCCATTTCCAGCCTGGTCTTAGCTGGTCAGGCTGAGAGATGACCAGCTAAAACCAGCTTGACCAGCCTAGCTAGACTGGGAGCCCAGCCAAAACCAGCTATGTCCAGCTTCAACCAGGCTGGTCAAGCTGGATTTAGCTGGTCATTTTCCAGCCTGACCAGCTAAGACCAGGCTGGAAATGGCTGGAAACCAGCCTGGAAATGGCCAAAACCCCTCTAAAACCAGCCTGGTCAACCAGCTAAAACCAGCCAACCAGACTACGCAGGTTTAAGCTGGATTTTTCAGCAGGGAAGAATAAAGAGAGCAAATATGATCAGGTTCACTGTTCCTGTATTGATTTTTACTCTTGGTAGATTGTGTTTGACTTTGCAAATTATATTTAAATGATGGTTTACCATTTAAGAAACAAAATTCAGTGTTTTTTAAGAGAATAGACCTCAGCTGTGGGTTTACCCTACTGAAAAAAAACAGCTTAAACCAGCCTAAGCTGGTTGGCTGGTTTTAGCTGGTTGACCAGGCTGGTTTTAGAGGGGTTTTGGCTATTTCAAGGCTGGTTTCCAGCCACTTCCAGCCTGGTCTTAGCTAGTCAGGCTGGGAGATGACCAGCTAAAACCAGCTTGACCTGCCAAGCCAGACTGGGAGCCCAGCCAAAACCAGCTATGTCCAGCTAAGTCCAGGCTGCAAATGGCTGGAAACCAGCCTGGAAATGGCCAAAACCCCTCTAAAACCAGCCTGGTCAACCAGCTTGGTCACCCAAGGCTGGTTTAAGCTGGATTTGTCAGCAGGGTATACATTTTTAAAACACATTGAGCATCTGAGTCACTTTAGAGACACAGACATCAATAATCAGCGTATCTATCTCAACCGTGGTTAGAGTTTTTAGGCTCGTTTGAGGTGCGCCTCGCCTTGACTGTGATTTAGATGAGAGCAGCTCAAAAATTACATCAGAAGTCACACACTTCCCGCTGTTTTGCCGCCTGATAACAGTACCAGTGGCCAAGATCGCGTTCGCTCATGAAAAAATACTATGGTGATTAATAGTAAATAATATAGCGTTTTTGAACATGTTTTTTCAGTACTGGGTTATGTTTATAGTTGTTTTGATACCAGAGCAACTATAGAATTTAAATAGCCTATTCTATAATATGGTTAAAAAACACTATCATATAAATTACTATAGCATTTGTATATAAGTGGTTTGTTACCAGTACATACAGTATATTATTGTTAAACCAGATAGGAGTGGAATCGCAATAACAATCAGATGCTCCCAAGTGGCGTGGATCTTTAAAGAAATCTCTCATCAACTAATAGTGTTAGCAAGATCCAGGGCTGCAGTGGGACTCCTTTTCAGCCCTGGAGTTTCGAGCCTTAGACCGGCCCACCTTAGTTCACGACTGACTATATTAAAATAGCGTCATTTCGAATTCAGTTTCTAATGACAAGATCACATATTTTTCAAGAAAACAGCTGCTCATGTTCAACAACCCAAACAGTATTATATGTCTTAACAATAAAAATGAAAATAAATAAATAAATTCAATTAGATAGGTTAGGATCGAACTCATGTCCTGCAGTGTGGTAACACAACGTGCTGACCACTGGACCACAATGGCGCTATTGTTAAGAATTTGTCTATTACCGACTGAATCTTTTTCTCCCCTTTCTAGATTTCTGATCAAGTTATGTCAGATTTATTAATGTAGTGAATCATCTGATTTTCATTAAGCAGGTGTAATATTCATTAGTATTAATTATTCGAATTCTTATATTCACTAAGGTGCCGCTGTTTGGGGTCGAATAATAGTTACGTCATCATTAACCTGCAGGCTGCATTTTGCTCACGGGGCTGCGAGAAAATAAATAAAAAGCGCGGAGCTGCGGCAAAATAATGAATAAAAAGAGCGAGACTATGATCAAATAAATAAAAAAATGAAAAAAAAGTGCGACTGCTAAGAGTGCAAGCAGCTAGGGACACCGGCCCTCGTGGCCAAAAAAAAGGACCGGCCCACCGGGAATTCTCCCAGTCCTCCTGATAAGCCAATCCGGGCCTGGCAAGATGTAAAAATATGATCATATTCTGCTTGAGGAGTCAGATTCATAGACTGATGCTGCTGTAACGTGGTCAAAACTGAGAAATATGAGACATACCGGGTACAATCTGTAACTTACAAAGCAATAGACATACATAGTAATGTCAGCAATCCCAATGACTCGCTGATTGACATGTGGTACTTCGTTAAAAGTAAAGGTAAATAGTTTTCTTCTAATGTTACAATAGCAGTGAAGTCAACGCAAAGACTGGGATTTTCCTAGCCTGATCTCACGAGGACACGTAATTTACGTTATTTTACGTTTTTTTTTTTTTAAGTTAGTGGCTAATTCATACAAATTCATACTAGTTCCGCTGTAAAAAAGATGTATGATTTTAAAAGAAGGCGTGGCGCCAAACCCCACCCCCTAAACTAAACAGTGATTGGGGCATAAGCAAGTGCACTAAAATGTACGAATGAGATTGTACCGAATTGGTCACAAAATACGAAACATTACAAACTGCCGTATGACTGCCAGCCTGATCTCACGAGAAAACGTAAGTATTTTACGTTTTGCCAGTTTAGTGGCTAATTCGTACGAATTCGTACGAGTTCAGTTGTACGAAATGGTACGATTTTAAAAAGGAGGCGTGGCACCTAACCCCACCCTTAACCCCAACCGTCATTGGGGGGTGGGCAAATTGTACTAAATTGTACGAATTAGATTGTCCGAATTCATACGAATTAGCCACTAAATGAAAAAGTTACGAATTGCCGTGAGATTGTGTTGGGATTGCGTTCCAAACAGTCCAAGCTTTCTCTAGTCACACTAGAGTTTGAGCTTGCGAAATTCTCTCGTACAGCACTGCGAAAAGGGGCAGGATTAAATACGATGATTAGACATTTAAAAAAGCAAGTGATCGGTCCATTTTTGACATTTTTGTCCAGAGAGGTCATGTTTTGATCCTCGATTGGTCTCACACCGTCAAGTGACATGATTTTTGCAGGTCAAAGTTCTACAAGCTTGAACTTTGCAACGTAACGAACTGCGAAACTTGCCGCACGAGCTTGTGTTTCTGGTCGGATACATTCGCGTGTGTATGAATGGAAGTCTAGGGGGAGAAAACTCCAGTGTGACCCCAGCGTAAAGTATCATAATTAGGCTCATTCATTGGAAACAGCTGTTTTAATCAACTCAACAGGTGAGAGCTCTGTGCTGTTGGTTTGTGGACAGTCATAATTTGGCATCATTCGGTAATCTTGTATTTTGCGCTGTAGCACTGCTATTATCTGACTAGCACACGTGTGAACCTGTGGGTGTGATAGATTAGCATTCAGTGGAGATGCTTTTGGTCTATTTGATCAGGGGTTCCCAAAGTTTTCAGATGCGACCCCCAGAATGACCCCTCATATATAGTTAGAAACATACAAACTTAGGAACTATATAAACAAGCTAACTGACAACACAAGAAAAGCACAACAGTCTAACAATTATTTATTTTTATTATACCTCATTTAATGAGAATTGTGAGTACAATGTTTACAGCACGAGATTATTTTTGGTTTAATTTTGGAGGCCACCACTTGGAGATTGTCCTTTATGTTCAGTCGTGGCCTTTATTTTTAGTGTATGTGAGTGCCGTAAAGGTGTCAAAGTTTTACATTGTCCCATAAATTCGAACAGCTGCAAATAACGCTATTGCTGTGACATTAATCTAGCACAGGGGTTTTCAAACGTTTAGTTTAGAACCCTCCCTGTGCAAACACAGCCTGATCTCACGAGGAAGCGTAAGTATTTTACGTTTTGTCAGATTGGTGGCTGATTCTTACGAATTCGTACGAGTTCAGTCGTGCGAAAATTTTTAAAAAGGAGGCGTGGCACCTAACCCCACCCCTAATCCCAACCGTCATTGGGTGATGAGCAAATCGCACTAAATTGTACAAATCAGATCGTACGAATTCATATGACTTAGCCACTAAATCAAAAAGTTTCGAATTGGCTTGAGATTTCGTTGGCAAACATCATTCACGTATTACTAGCTACGTTTAAAGTGCGTAGCATTAATTACATTGAAGTGAAGTTTATTTATAGACTAATTTAATTAGATTTAGGTGGCCAGCGTCTAAGGACAACATTATTTTGATGTCTAATACCGACGTGAAATGACGTTGATTTTAAGTGGTTAGAAAGTGACCAAAATCCAACGTCGAGCCAACATGTTAAACCAACGTCATATTGACGACAAATACTGACATTTATTCATCAGGTATGGCAACTAAAATCCAACGTCTGATAGACGTCATAGTGATAACGTCCACACAACGTCAAGCTGTAAAATCATTAGACGTTGATATTTGGTTGATTTTAGGTTGTGTTGGAAAGTGACCAAAATCTAACGTTGAGCCAACATCTTAAACTAACGTCATATTGACGTTTAATACTGACAATTATTCATCAGTTATGGCAATCAAAACCCAACGTCTTGTAGACATCATAGTGGTAACATCCACACAACGTCAAGCTGTAACATCATTTGACGTTGATAATTGGTTGATTTTAAGTTGTGTTAGAAAGAGACCAAAATCTAACGTTAAGCCAACATCTTAACCAACGTCACATTGATGTCAAAATACAGATATTTATTCATCAGGTATGGCGACCAAAATCCAACGTTTGATAGACGTCATAGTGGTAACGTCTACACAACGTCAAGCTGTAACATCATTAGACGTTGATATTCGGTTGATTTTAGGTTGCATTGGTAAGTGACCAAAATCCAACGTCAAGCCAACATCTTAAACCAACGTCATATTGACGTCACATACTGAGATTTATTCATCAGGTATGGTGACCAAATTCTAACGTCATATTGGTAACGTCCACACAACGTCTAGCTGCAACATCATTAGACGTTGATATTTGGTTGATTTTAGGTTGTGTTGGAAAGTGACCAAAATCTAACGTTGAGCCAACATCTTAAACTGACGTCAAATTGACGTTTAATACTGACAATTATTCATCAGTTATGGCAACCAAAACCTAAAGTCTTATAGACATCATAGTGGTAACGTCCACACAACGTCAAGCTCTAACATCATTAGACGTTAATATTTGGTTGATTTTCGGTTGTGTCTGTCCGACGTTGGGTTCTGACGTCAACCTGATTTTCATTTCGAACGCAACGTCAATCTGATGCCATGTCGATGTCTGCTGGGAAGTCCACAGATTTCGAACATTTTTCAAAACATCTTCATTTGTGTCAACGTATAAAGGTTTGTAACCAACCGAGGGCGCGTAAACAGTGAGTACATTCTCATATGTGGGTGAACAATCCCTTTAAGCTGAGTTCTGAATGGATGGTTTTATAGTACAATGACCTCTCATATGTCAGGAGATAAAGGGAGATTTCTCAATCCATGACCCCTTTAAAGGTATTATAGTGCGCATGTGAGGGATGAAGACATGCACGTTTCCAAAGAGTCATGCATGAAGAATAGGACTGATGGCGAATTAAAAAGGCGATGTACCGCAGTACCTGCACGCTGCAGGTCAGAAGTGTTTCAGCAAGTGAGCGCGGCGTGCGAGTGTGTCCTCTGTGCATCAGGCCTTCTGCATATGCTGCGCGGGATTACGCTGATCCAACTTAATACTTAAGACTAAGGCATCATTCATAACTACAGCCACCATCTGGCACCGCTGCCCACCCGCCACAGCCCACCGGATTAACTTTGAGGAAGACTCTCTAATACTGCAGATGGGTCAGCATCAGGCGTGCGCCGCTCGGGTGGGATTCCCGACACACCCATGACTAAGTGCTTTAATTGCGGCCGCGGACGCTGCACTTATCCTCCGCAAAAAATCAAATCAAATGGTGCTGATCTACACCGAGTTTGCTGGACATCGAGTCAAAGGTCAGAGGGAGTGCTGTGTGTTACTGCAGGATTCAGACGTAAAGGGCTGAGTTTCGTTTCGTTTAGTTTGGCTCCAGTTTAAACGGTTCCTGTTAATTGTTTTGCTCTAGATTAAAGCAAGCGGAGGCTGTGGAGTATCGCTGAAATTGAGATCTGTGGACTCTTTAAAAAAAAAAGCAGATGAAAACTTCAAACTCGCCAGTGTCTGAATTGTGTGTGTTTTAGCTGTTAAATGTGCCTTGTTTGTCTTTTAGTCCTCATTTTACAGTTTGTTTGTGACTCTTGCTCTTAAAAAAAAATAGGAAATAAATTATATAGAATTTCCAGGGTACTATTTTGCGACTGGAAGGGCATCAGCTGCGTAAAACATGTGCTGGAATAGTTGGCGGTTCATTCCGCTGTGGCTTATAGTCTTCTTCTATAAGCTTTTATTGAATTTTTTTTTTTTTTTTGTAGCAATATTTGTTTACAATGCAGAATATAAATTACATTGTCAATGAAAAAGAGATACGAGAGAGAAAGACAGAAAAAAAAAGAATAAAGAACATGATATAAACTTGAGGGTACGACATTTAAGAATCAAGAACAGTACATAAATTAAAGTCATTACAAAATGAAATAGTTCTGTTTGCTTTCTTATTTTTAGATAATGAAATTAATTGTATATACTGACTCAATTCTTGCAAAAACACAGGAAAATATGGTTTAGTATTAGTAAATTTGGATTTGTGGATATGGAATTTACAAAGAAAATAAATTAAATTTATAACAAAACAAGCATTTCTCTTAGTAGGGGCAGATTCATAATAACCAAAAATTATTTCTTTAAAAGTAACAGAAACATCTTGTTGTATATTATCATTAATAAATAATCCAATATGTTTCCAAAATTGTACAGCATAATTACAGTCCTAAAATAAATGAAAAACAGTTTCAGTATGAAATTGACAAAATGAACATTTTACATCAATATTAGAATTAAACTTTTTCAAAAATTGTTTTATAGGATAAAATTTGTTGATCAATTTAAAAGACACCTCTTTGACCTTGTTGGTGAGAAAATATTTTTGTTGCAAAGACCATATTTTTTCCCATATCAAATCTCTATAGATATTACTCCAATAAGAGATTACAAGGGACAATGTAGCAACTTCTTCAATAAAAAGAGATCTAATTTTGTAATTTCTATCTTTTTTGTTTGAAAAACAAATTTTACCCACAAATGTTTCTGTCGGATCAGAAAGGGACACTTTCTTAGGAGTGAGATGAATGCTACTTTTAAAGAGCATAGTAATCCCTGATGTTATAGCTCCCATAACAATGGCGACATTTTTTGGACTTACTGGTATGTTGGGAGCCGGTCCGACAGAAAGTAAACAGCTGACGGAGCATCCACTAACCTTATTCGGTCACAAGAGGGCGCCAAGCAGTCAAAATAATAGGACAACACACCAACACATCAAGCCGAATGTGTGGTTATTCCTGGACAACAAAACCAGTCTTTTGCGGAGGAATTTTAGTGGCAAAAGAAAAAATGTCAGTCAAAATTATTGAGTTATCTTGTATATCAAAAATCATCATGTTACATAAAGGTATTTAATCATTTTTCTACTTTAAATATATCAAAACTTCATTTCTTTTTATCAGGAATACGCATTGCTAATAAGAGTTTATTGTGAACAAATGTAAAGGTTTTTCTCAATATCTTCATTTTTTTGAACCCTCAGATTACAGATTTGCTAATAGTCGGATCTCAGACTAATATTGTCCAATCATAACAAACCAATCATCAGTGGAAAACTTGTGTGTTCAGTTTGGTCCACGCTTACATACAGTGACACCCAAATTTATTCATTAATCTGGCAAATTCTGACTAAAAGTTGATGTTCAAATGTAAATAAACATTGAGTTTTAAATATATATATATATATATATATATATATATATATATATATATATATATATATATATATATATACACACACACACACAGTTGAAGTCAGAATTATTAGCCCCTCTTTGAATTTTTTTTCTTTATTAAATATTTCCCAAATGATGTTGAACAGATTCAGGAAATGTTCACAGTATGTCTGATAATATTTTTTCCTCTGGAGAAAGTCTTATTTGCTTTATTTCGGCTAGAATAAAAGCAGTTTTTAATTTTTTAAACACAATTTTAAGGACAAAATTAAGATATATTTTTTATATCCGTGTGGATAATAAACGTTGTATAAGGAATAAGATGACACACAGACTGTTTTACTGCTCTGCGTTTTTACTTCGCTCTCTCAGATGACAACTACAACAACCGGCATTTCCGGTTAACATCACAATGCATTCTGGGTGCTGTAGTGAAATAACAATGCCACGAATATACAACAATATATATTTTCGCTAGTCTACAGAACAAACAGGTGTTATACAATAACTTGCCTAATTACCCTAACCTGCCTAGTTACCCTAATTAACCAAGTTAAGCCTTTTAATGTCACTTTAAGCTGTATAGAAGTGTCTTGAAGAATATCTAGTCAAATATTATTTACTGTCATCATGACTAAGATAAAATTAATCAGTTATTAGAGATGAGTTATTGAAACTATTGATTAGAAATGTGCTGAAAAAAGTTCTTTGCGTTAAACAGAAACTGGGCAAAAAAACAAAAAACAGGAGGGTTATTTCAGGCGGGCTAATAATTCTGACTTCAACTGTATATATAGATATTAGGGCTGTGACGAGACGCTTACACCATGAGACACGAGATTGGGTTAACGAGACGAGATTTTTACACTATTTTAAAGAAATCCTTGATGAAACAAAACAGAAACATCCGGAGAACTCGCTAACCTTAATCTGTCACAAGATGGCGCCAAAGAGTCAAAATGCAAAGCCATTTCAGCAAGTAATAGTACAATAAACGCATTAAAGGGCCGATCCACACCGAGCCAAAAACACACATCCTGCACCACCAAACCATTCTGCACAGGAATTGTGGAAATAGCCAAACATTCATTGTATGAGTCGAAATCATTAATACAGCTTTTATATCAAAAATCATTAGAATATTAAGCAAAGCTCAAGTTTCATTAAAGTAAGGACATTTTCTAATTTACATTTGTTAGTAATTGTAATTTGATCAGGAATACGCATTGTGAAGAGTTTAATTTGGACAAATGTAAAGGATTTTTTTAATATCTTCATTTTTTTTGAACCCTCAGATTACAGATTTGCTAATTGTCGTATCTCAGACAAATATTGTTCAATCATAACAAAGTAAACAGTAATGGTAAAACTAGGTTTGGCCCAGGGTCACATACAGTGAAGCCCAAAATTATTCATTCCTCTGACAAATTCTGTAGATAAAAGTTTTATTTGTTTTGCAAATAAAAGTAGAGAAATATATATGTATATATATATATATATATATATATATATATATATATATATATATATATATATATATATATATACACAGTTAAAGTCAGAATTATCGGAAATTATATATATTTTTTATTTAAATATTTCCCAAATGATGTTTAACAGATTCAGGAAATTTTGTGCATATATATCAATGGCCACCAATGCTTTCCTGTCTGAAATCTCTAATATCCTATCATAATAAAGGTGAAAACCCCTAAAACATATTTATATATATATATATATATATATATATATATATATATATATATATATATATATATATATATATAATTATAAATATATATTGTTACGGGTATGTGTTATTTAATTAATCTATTAATTTATTGCCTGTTTGTACTTGTTGCGGTCGAGTTATAGGAGGAGTGTTTATACCCGGCTTATGCAGGATTGGATGACGCCCGTGACGTCACTGGGGATTCCCAGTATATAAGGCTGACAGCAATGGCGGCTCTCTCTGTCTCGCAGTCTCTCGCCCTCCCTCAGCTCGGTGGTGGCTTGCGCTCAGGCGGTCCGGCTGGCGGTGCTCCGCAATCACGATCATCCATCTAAATGCCGCTCCATTTAGTGTTTTGTTCTTGTTAACCTTTTGATTCTTTAGTTCGTAATGTGTTAACCAGTGGCGGTTCTAGACCAGAGTAAGAGGGGGCCGGGCAGGGGCCACTTTAACATACTTCACAAACTACTTAATTATTTAAAGTCATAATTTTATGCATCACTCTGCAGTCTTCATGAGCTTCCATTCATTCATTTTCTTTTCAGCTTAGTCCCTTTATTAATCTAGGGTCGCCACAGTGGAATGAACCACCAACTTATCCAGCATGTTTGAGGCAGCAGATGCCCTTCCAGCTGCAACCCATCACTGGGAAACACCCATACACCACAGACAATTTAGCTTACCCAATTCACCTACACCACATGTGTTTGGACTGGTGGGGGAAGCATTGAGTGTATGGTTAACTAAACAGATAGGTCTTTAGTATACGCGTTCTGACAAGTTTTTACCTCATTGAGCTGAAATGAACCTAAATGACTCTTTCAGTTTTGATCGTACAGATAAGATCAATACATCAATCGAATCTGTTAGGTGTCTACTTTTAAATGTGTACACTCACAACAAAAACAAATGTGTGTGCTTTTGCAAAACAAGGATAATAAACAGTGTAGGCATTCTGTCTTTTCTCTCTCTAGTTTTTAGAAACGCGTCAGTAAAATGCGCTGAAACTCCGCGAAAATAAAACTCCCATAGGTGAGACGCATATGTTTATAAAGCTTGAAGTGTCTTCTTTTAAACGCAGCTAAGCAAGTTGAAAACAAATATTGTTTGATAAAGTAATCAGTATGAAACCAACGCTATGTCTAGCCTCTCAGTCTCAGCTCATTAGAGTTAATACTGAAGCACCCTGAGGAAACCCACGCGAAGGCAGGGAGAACATGCAAACTCCACGCAGAAACGCCAACTGACCCAGCCGGAGCTCGAACCAGCGACCTTCTTGCTGTGAGGCGATTGTGCTACCCACTGCGCCACCGTGCTGCCCTGTCTTCATAAAGAAGCTAATTAAATAACTTAAACTCGAAATAATCTTCAATGTTCATTTATTTGACAAGTAACTTTGCGTTGTTGGATAACACATTTCTACATCGACACATTTTTACACCTGTAAGCTTTAACAGATGCAGTTGAAGTCCATTTTTGCCCTTCCATTGATTTAAAATACAGTACTGTTTTCCAAGTGATCTAAATCAAACCAAGGAGATTTTCACAGTGTTTCCTATAAAACACGAATCATTCTTCTTGAGTCATAATAAGTATTTTTTTTCTTAGTTTATTTCTTAAATAAAAGCAGTTTTTGATTTTTTTTGTATTATTATTAAATCAGTGTTTTTAGCCTCCTTTTAATAAATATTTACTGTGTATTTTTCGATTGTCTATATAAAAATGTGTTGTTAATAAATCCAACACAATCTCACGGCAATTCGTAACTTTTTCATTTAGTGGCTAATTCGTATGAATTTGTACGATCTAATTCGTACAATTTAGTACGATTTGCTCATCCCCCAATGACGGTTGGGGTTAGGGGTGGGGTCAGGTGCCACGCCTCCTTTTTAAAATCGTACCATTTCGTACGACTGAACTCGTACGAATTCGTACGAATTAGCCACTAAACTGGCAAAACGTAAAATACTTACGTTTTCTCGTGAGATCAGGCTGAATAAATCATATGTTTCATCATTCGTGCTTTCTGTCACGACTGAAATAAAAAAAACGAATGAAGGCAAAACTGAACGAGTTGAATATGACTTTACGTGACTGAAAACTAAACTGGATCACTGCGTTTCATCTGTTCTCCGGCTTGCCGACTGTTTGTAAGTTCAAGACTGCATTTCCTAACGTAAAACTACGTAACTTACACTCAATCTCTGATTAATATCAGCCTCATGCATAGCCGAGGACTTTCTCAATTAAAAGTGTTTAAAATCGCTATTGAAAATATAGAAAGTCTAATATCATCAACAGTGGACATTTTGATAGTGTCTTACAACATGAACAAGAGTGAAGTTTAATCTTATTACCTGTGTCAATTTGGGGGTTAACTTCTGACGAATGCATGCGCGCAGCACTGTAACTGACAGAGCGAGAGCGCGCAGAAGCAGACAGAGCAAGTGCGCGCGACACCGAGGGCTGATCTTGCTTCTCCGTGGTGTTTAGACACAAAAATACGTGTCCAAATTTAGGGGGACCAGAGGGGGGCCAAGCTTGTTGACACGGGGGCACCCCGTGACCCCGTTTTGTTATTGTTTTGTCTCCTTTGAAAACTTATGATTTATGAAAATCAAACGTATTGACGGGACGTCAGTTTATCAATTCAATCGTCTGTGTCTTTCATATGTTCGGCTCAAACCTTAAATGTTATTCGAGCCAGTTTTTTATATATTTTATATATATATATCAGTTATATATATATATATATATATATATATATATATATATATATATATATATATATATATATTTATTTATTTATTTATATATATATATATATATATTTATATATATTTATATTTATATATATATATATATTTATATATATTTATATTTTATATATATATATATATATATATATATATATATATATATATATATATATATATATATATAAATTCTGTAAAGCTATAGGACCATTAAAAGTTTGTCCAATCAAAACGTTATCAAATCAAATTATAGAAGGCTGTCCTACCTACCTGTCAAAATAAGTAATGGCAAGAATTACATCAACGGTGTGTCCAATAGAGGATTTTTTTTAAAGGTTGCTAGCTGTACTATAACAATTTATATTATATTTTATTCACCTCTATGGTGAATTTAATGTGATGTATTTTAGTGATTTTGTCTAGTGTGCGTTCAGGGCGTGTGGTTTTGAGTGGCGATTTGAGACGTGGGCATTCAGCGCTATCAGGCTAATGTTAGCATTTTTCACAATATCCTATTGCACGTTTTAAGTATAATGAAACAATAATTGCCTTTCTTACGATGAGTTTTTTGTCTTGTTTATAGTCCAGACATCTAGAAATTCTTAAATCAAGAAGCATTTTCTAGACGAGCAAAAATATTGTCTGGGTTTTGTTGGAATATCAAGTCAGTTCCATGTGTGCTCAATAAAAAAAAGGTCTGGAGAGGGTTTTCTTCAATGCCAAAAATATTAGTATTTTATTAGATACAAATGAATAATTCGAGGACAGAGCACTGGGTTAGGTTACCCCAATGCAATACAAGAATTAAATTCAGGAGGTTCACAACTAACTTACATTTCCCTGACTCCAGCATATATATATATATATATATATATATATATATATATATATATATATATATATATATATATATATATATATATATATACAATTGATATTAACAGGAGGAGTTTTGGTGTAACGTCATTCTGCAGTCCTTTGGCTGTTGCACCCAGACATACTTCCTCTTTCTGCAGAACTGAACAGTTTAGTGCATCTTCAATATATTTAACAGCTTCTACAAGCAATCCAGCTCTTTGTGACATGTCTAGACTTCTTGTTAGACAGCAGTGTAGAGCAAAACCCTCCGCACCATATTTATTCTTATTTTGCTATTTCCCTCTTGTCAGTATTTCCTTCTAAGAAGTATGCAACACCGTAAGAATGAAGAAGTATGTGTGGGTAATATATGGCATCATAAAAAAGAAAAAGATTGATTAATCTGTTGTTAGTCTAAAACAAATTTTCTAATAAAAAATAAAGACACAAAAGTAATGCAAATTATTTCCTTTTTCCCGCAGTTTTCATTAAAACAAGCTAAATTATGGTAAGTTTATTATAGTAAAAGTATTTCAGATCAAAAACGAGATTATTTCGCTTGTGCTTAATTTTGACTTACTGTTTCTGAAAATGGCGTTTCATTCTGCTGTGGCGACCCCTGTTAAAGAAGGGACTGAGGAGAAGCAAAATGAATGAATTAATGTTCCCAACACAGTTGTGAAAACGTACCCCTGTATGGATTTCTGGAGAACGTGAATTATGTAGCCAGAGCTACATATGGCTGCATTTCGTCTTTAAAACCAATGCCATGGGATAGTATGACGCCGTCGACGGCTTCGGTTTTCTTTGCGCTACCAACTTACCAATTACCTTTGTGTGGCCGGCTTTTCCGCTGTTGCCAACTTGCCCAGTAGCTCACCTTGTACATCGATGAACTTGAGAAGCAGAAAGGAGTTCACTGCGACGACGGGGTTTGAGTCTGATGAAAAACAGTTCTTGAAAGCAGGTAAAACAAAAGGCAAAATAATAAAATACACAAGTAAATAACAGGGTGAGAACGTGCTAAAATCTGTTTGGTTTAGGGAAGGAGGGGGTTGGTCGATTTACAGGAGAACAGCAGACTCGAATGGCACTAGCAAGGACATTTTGAGATCTGAAAAAGTGTACACAGCTGCCTCTAGTAGATTTGCGAAAATAAAAACTGCAAAAAAACGTTGCTCCTGGGAAGTATTGATCTCCAGAAATGTAGACAGGGGTACGTATTAATAATGCGCCTGGGTTGAATGTTTCTCAAAACAGATGTAGAAACTGTCTGGGTGTAAATAAACAAGCATTACAAGTATTCATTGCTTCAAACTATTTTGAAGTCTGTGTGTTTTCATCTGTGAGTGTAATAACGTTATATTTATCTTGTTTTTATTTCTGTATTCATCACAGATCCTAAAAAAAAAACAAGCCATCATCATGACAACAGATATTCTCCAGAGCCTCTAAACACCCGTGCAGAAACCTGTGCCTTTGATGGAGCCCTCGGGCCACGTCTGGACATGTGGGACCAACGTACCACAACACGCACTCTGAAGGACACCTTTATGGACAGGTGACGTGTTAAAGCCATGGAGTCCAGCGAAAGCGGTGCATGTAATGGAGGAGATCCCACTGTGTGCAATACCAGTCTATCTCAGAGTTCATGTCTGCTCAAGTTGGTTTATTTGCGTAGAGACGGTTTCATTATGTCTATTTTTTCTAAAACGATCTAACATGGTAATTCTATGTGCAACAGAAGACACTTATAAGCATCTGTAGAGAAGAGGAAAACGCATCGTTTCTTAAAAAGCAGCACTGTAAATAAAATATCCGTTAATTACCAGGTTCTGCATTACATGGTTTACACGCGCTTCCTGTATATTCATTTTTAATGTTGAAAACTCAACTCTATACTTTAAAAGATTGACTTTCATTGACATTTTAGTCATTTAAAACTATATATTGTATAATAAACACCATATCGAGAGAATTTAGTGCGTAGAATAACAGAAAATGGTACTGGCAGTTGATTAGCAGGGTTTTGTATTGTGATTTGTAACACCGACTCCGGCAATATGTCACTTCAAACTATAAAAAATGTCAATAAATGAAAAACTTTTCAACATCTAAAGTTGTTGCAGGAAAGCTCACGGTCCTGTATTGCAATTCAGAAGCAGAAATAAACGAATATAATTAAAAAACATGAATGGCAAGACACGAAAAACTGTTAATTTGCGGATATATGTTTTTACAGTGTGTGCTATTTTCCCTCGATTACTGTGAACGCCGATTCCTGACATCAGCATTAACTTCTGAAACCCACACACACACTCTAACAATGTTAAATTGCACAAACTACAGTACAGTTGAAGGCCTAAATGTTGTTAGCCCTCTTCTAAATTTCAATTATTTCCCAAGTGATGTTTGAAAAAGCTCAGCTAGCAGTTAAAACACCACAGCAGGGGTGTCTCTGCAGGGTTTAGCTCCAACTTGCCTCAACACACCTGCCTGGATGTTTTAAGTATACCAAGTAAGACCTTGATTAGCTTGTCCAGGTGTGTTTGATTAGGCTTGGAGCTAAAATCTGCAGGACACCGGACCTCCAGGAACAAGTTTGGTGCACTACTGTTTCAACTACTTGTTTAAAATGAGCTGAAACACAATTTTTCAGGTTTTTTTTTTTTTTTTTTGGGGGGGGGGGGGGGGGGTGGATAACTTCATTGTTTTATCCCAGCAGGCACGCAACATCATAAGACATTAATATTAGGTAAGATTTAGGTCGTGATGTCAGGTGACCAAAATTCAAGGCCTAGCTAGCAAATAAGGACAACGTTATTTTGATGTCCAATAATGACGTCAAATGACGTTGATATCTGGTTGTTTTTAGGTTGTGTTGGAAAGTGACCAAAATCCAACGTTGAGCCAACATCTTAAACCAACGTCATTTTGACGTCAAACACTGACATTTATTCATCAGGTATGGAAACCAAAATCCAACGTCTGATAGACGTCATAGTGATAACGTCCACACAACGTTAAGCTGTAACATCATTAAATGTTGATATTTAGTTGATAATAGGTTGTTAAAGTGACCAAAATCCAATGTCGAGCCAACATCTTAAACTAATGTCATACTGACGTCAAATACTGACATTTATTCATGAATTGTGGCAACCAAAATCCAACGTCTAATAGACGTCATAGTGCTAACATTCACACAACGTTAAGCTGTAACATCATTAGGCGTTGATATTTGGTTGATTTTAGGTTGTGTTGGAAAGTGACCAAAATCCAACGTCGAACCAACATCTTAAACCAACGTCATATTGACGTCAAATTCTGATATTCATTCGTCAGGTATGGTGATCAAAATCCAACGTCTGATGGACGTCATAGTGGTAACGTCCACACAACATCATCGATAGATGTTGATATTGGGTTTTTTTTTAATGTTGTGTTGGAAAGTGACCAAAATCCAACGTCGAGCCAACATCTTAAACCAACGTCATATTGACATCAAATTCTGATATTCATTCGTCAGGTATGGTGATCAAAATCCAACGTCTGATGGACGTCAAAGTGGTAACGTCCACACAACATCATCAATAGATGTTGATATTGAGTTTTTTTTATGTTGTGTTGGAAAGTGACCAAAATCCCACTTTGAGCCAACATCTTAAACCAACGTCATATTGACGTCAAATACTGACATTTATATATCAGGTATGGCAACCAAAATCCAACGTCTGATAGACGTTAATATTTGGTTGATTTTAGGTTGGACATTGTACATTGACGTCAACCTAATTTTTATTTCCAAACAAAACGCAACATCCTCACGACATTGAGGTACAACGTCAATCTGATGTCATGTTGACGTCCTGTGCCTGGTGATATGTTCAATCTACATAAACGTGTAAAAACTAATAAATTAATTTAATCTTGTCATAAATTGTCAAATTTAAGGTTGTCCCGACACAAATCGATTTTGTAGAACCCAGCCTTTTTTACATTGTAAAAAGGGACTAGTTTACTTAAAAATTCGAGTAATGCTGCGCTCAGAGTTTGAGCATGCAAAATTCTGTAGTACAATGCTGCGAAAAGGGGTGGGATTCAACAAGATGATTAGACATTTTAAAAGCAAGCGATTGATCAATGTTTTAAATTTCCAGAGAGGTCATGTTTTGATCAGTTGGTCTCAAGCAGTCACATGATGCGATTTTATAGTTTACCAAGCCTGAACTTTGCAACGCAGCGAACTGCAAAACTTGTCGCACAAGCTGGAGTTTCTGGTCTGACGCATTCGCGTGCATATGAATAGAAGTCTATGGAGAGAAAAGTGCAGTGTGACCGCAGCTTTAAAATTAGGTTCGATTTAGGTTGTGATGTCAGGTGACCAAAATTTAACGTCTAGCCATGTCTAAGAACAACATTATTTTTGACGTCCTATAATGATTTGAAATGACGTTGATATTTGGTTTTTAGGTTGTGTTGGAAAGTGACCAAAATCCAACGTCCAGCCAACATCCTAAAACAACGTCATATTGACTCGTCAATTTATATTATATTATATTTATATAAATTCATATTTATTCGTCAGGTATGAAAACCAAAATCCAACATTTTAGAGACGTCATAGTGGGAACGTCCACACAACGTCAAGCTGTAGCACTATTACATGTTGATATTTGGTTGATTTTAGGTTAGGTTGGAAAGTGAGCAAAATCCAACGTCGAGCCAACATCTTAAACCAACGTCATATTGACGTCAAATCCTGACATTTATTTGTCATGTATGACAACCAAAATCCAACGTCTGATAGACGTCATAGTGTTAACCTTCACACAACGTCAAGCTGTAACATCATTAGACGTTGATATTATGTTGATTTTAGATTGAACGTTGGACATTGACGTTCTGACATCAACCTGATTTTCATTTCCAAACAAAATCCAACATTCCCATGACATTGAGGTACAACGTCAATCTGACGTCATGTTGACATCCTGCGCCTGCTGGTATGTTCAATCGACAGAAATTTGTAACTTACAAGTTAATTTAATCCTTCATGTTGTCCCAACACAAATCAAATGCGTGGAACAGTGTAAAAAGTCACTCGTTTCCTAAAAAAATTCACTATTAAGTTGACTTCATTTTTCTAAATAAACGAGTTATTAAAACTATTATGTTTCAAGTGTGTGTTCTGCTGTTAAACAGCACTTGGGAAATAATTCTAAAAAGTAATCATTGTCATTCGTCTTCAATCACAGTAATATTCCCCAACCCGACCCAAAAACAACCCTCCAAAACAACCCTAACATTTTCAATTTCCAGATTTGCAATTCTTTGGGTTTAGAAGGACAATTTTTTGGGTTTATAAGGACACTGGAAAACATTGATTCTTTGGGTTTATAAGGACAATTCTTTGGGTTTACGGGGACGATTCTTTGGGTTTATATGGACACTGGAAAACTAAAATTCTTTGGGGTTTATAAGGACAATTCTTTGGGTTTATGCGGACGATTCTTTGAGTTTATAAGGACACTGGAAAAACTAAATTCTTTGAGTTTATAAGGACACTGGAAAAACTAAATTCTTTGGGTTTATAAGGACAATTCATTGGGTTTATAAGGACACTGGAAAACTAAAATTCTTTGGGTTTATAAGGACAATTCTTTGAGTTTACTAAGACGATTCTTTGGGTTTATAAGGACACTGGAAAACAAAAATTCTTTGGGTTTATAAGGACAATTATTTGGGTTTACGCTGACGATTCTTTGGGTTTATAAGGACAATTCTTTGGGTTTATAAGGACACTGGAAAAATGTAATTCTTTGGGTTTATAAGGACAATTCTTTGGGTTTATAAGGACACATGTACCATGTCCTCACAAAAAACTGTATGCCAACACACACACATGAGTTTCAGGGTACACATATTTGCTAAATAGTTGCATTATTTGATGTATCTGTGTCTAAAAGAACCCAGGATGTGTGTTTCAGTATTGCACAGCACTACAACATGTTCAGTATTTGCTGTCGTTCAGAATACAAGAGTCTATAGAAAACACTTACGGATCAATTCACAGACAAACGCCACCAGATTGTTCATCATGATCAAATGGAGGAAATGAGCTCCTTACAAAACCCAAACCTTATATGTGTGTGTGTGTGTGTCGCTGTTTGTCTGTGTCTGTTGCTGCTGAGGTGTGAATTAGCCTGTACGTGTACATATATATACCACAAACATGTCATTTGTTTCCTTTCTTTCTTTCAGTTACGGTCATTTGGACAACATTCATCACTTTTCAGTACAATAATAGTAGTAGTAATAATACTAATAATAATAATAACAGATGGCCATATATTATATTGGCGTTTATTCAGTGTTGTTGAACTTGACTACAAATGAAATAATGACAATGTCAACTGTGTTACTTATGTCATGTGACCCTCACTGTCAATTATATATATATATATATTTATATATAAATATTTAAGTCTGACTTAAATGCTGCTTCTGACCTGCTATAAAGTGCATTAATATCCCCACAGGTAGAAATCTGCATATCAATGTCCACAATGAATTTGTGTAATCATAAATGGAGGTGTCGACTTCAGATCTGCATTGATTTCTGTGTGTCTGAAAGTGTTTGAAGCACATTATGAATACTTGATCTCTGGCCGTAGGGAACGCGTGTGCCCTTTAAGCTGCTGTCTTTGTACTGATTGGCCTATTTATTTTATTTATTTATCGAAAAGATTATGCACTATACCATGATTTTACTATTCTATGGAGTCAAGAGGTTTAAGAGCTGCAGACTCATCTCTCACACAGTATGATGTACACTGTAAAGAGCGATCGGTAACTTTTCTTAAAGGGACAGTTCACCTAAAATGAAAGTCTGTCATCGTTTACTCACTCTTGACTTGATTAAAGCCAGTTTGATTTATTATTATTATTTTATTTTATTTTTTGTTAAACACAAAAGAAGATACTTTGCAAAATGTTGGAAACCGGTAACCGGTACTTACTTAAGTAGTCAACTAATCACTTTAAAAGCAATGGGTTTACTCACTTAAGTAGTCAACTAATCACTTTTAAAGCAACAGGTTTACTCACTTGAGTACAGTCAACTAATCACTTTACAAGCAACTTGTTTACTCACTTAAGTAGTCAACCAACCACTTTAAGAGTAAAAAGTTTACTCACTTAAGTAGTCAACTAATCTCTTTAAAAGCAACAGGTTTACTCACTTAAGTAAAGTCAACTAATCGATTGAAAAGCAATGAGTTCACTCACTTAAGTGGTCAACTACTCACTTTAAAAGTAAAGTTTACTCACTTAAGTAGTCAACTAATCTCTTTAAAAGTAAAAAGCTTACTTAAGTCAACTAATTACTTTAAAAGCAACAAGTTACTTAAGTAGAGTCAACTAATCACTTTAAAAGCAACAAGTTTACTCACTTAAGTAGTCAACTAATCACTTTAAAAGCAAAAAGTTTACTCACTTAAGTATTTAATTATTCGCTTTAAAAGCAATGAGTTTACTTACTTAAGTAGTCAACTAATCACTTTAAAAGCAAAAAGTTTACTCAGGTAGTCAGCTAATTGATTTAAAAGTAAAACGTTTACTCACTTCAGTAAAGTCAACTAATTGATTAAAAAGCAATGAGTTTACTCACTTAAGTAGTCAACTAATCACTTTAAAAGTAAAAAGTTTGCTCACTTAAGTAGTCGACTAATCACTTTAAAAGCAACAAGTTTACTCACTTTAGTCAACTAATCACTTTAAAAGTAAAAAGCTTACTTAAGTCAACTAATTACTTTTAAAGCGACAAGTTTACTTAAGTAGTCAACTAATCACTTTAGAAGAAAAAAGTTTACTCACTTAAGTTGTCAACTAATTACTTTAAAAGCAACAAGTTTACTCACTTAAGTAGTCAACTAATCACTTTAAAAGCAAAAAGTTTACTCAAGTAGTCAGCTAATTGATTTAAAAGTAAAAGGTTTACTCACTTAAGTAAAGTCAACTAATCGATTGAAAAGCAATGAGTTCACTCACTTAAGTGGTCAACTACTCGCTTTAAAATAAAGTTTACTCACTTTAGTAGTCAACTAATCTCTTTAAAAGCAACAAGTTTACTCGCTTAAGTAGTCAACTAATCACTTTACAAGCAACAGGTTTACTCACTTAAGTAGTCAACTAATGGATTTAAAAGCAACAAGTTTACTCGCTTAAGTAGTCAACTAATCACTTTAAAAGCAACAAGTTTACTCACTTAAGTAAAGTCAACTAATCACTTTAAAAGCAACAAGTTTACTCACTTAAGTGGTCAACTACTCGCTTTAAAAGTAAAGTTTACTCACTTTAGTAGTCAACTAATCTCTTTAAAAGCAACAAGTTTACTCGCTTAAGTAGTCAACTAATCACTTTACAAGCAACAGGTTTACTCACTTAAGTAGTCAACTAATGGATTTAAAAGCAACAAGTTTACTCACTTAAGTGGTCAACTACTCGCTTTAAAAGTAAAGTTTACTCACTTTAGTAGTCAACTAATCTCTTTAAAAGCAACAAGTTTACCTAAGTAGAGTCGACTAATCACTTTAAAAGTACAAAGTTTACTCACTGAAGTAGTCAACTAATCTTTTTAAAAGCAACAAGTTTACTCAATTATGTAGTCAACTAATCACTTTACAAGCAAAACGTTTACTCAAGTAGTCAGCTAATTGATTTAAAAGTAAAAAGTTTACTCACTTAAGTAGTCAACTAATCGATTGAAAAGCAATGAGTTTACTCACTTTAGTAGTCAACAAATCTCTTTAAAAGCAACAGGTTTACTCACTTAAGTAGTCAACTAATTACTTTAAAAGTAAAAAGCTTGGTTAAGTCAACTAATCGCCTTAAAAGAAAAAAGTTTAAGTCAACTAATTACTTTAAAAGCAACAAGTTTACTCACTTAAAAGTCAACAAATCGATTTAAAAGCAATGAGTTGACCCACTTAAGTAGTCAACGTATTGTCTCAAACGTAATTAGTTTACCCACGTTTTAAGTAGTCAACTAATCGATTTAAAAGCACCAAGTTTACTTACTTTTTTTTTTTTTACAAGAAAAGTCAACCAATCGCTTCGTACAGTGTGAATAACGCTGTTTGACATAAAATTATGTTACACATGCAGAGTGTTTTTAAACTCACTCATCACAATATTAATTGTAAGATGAAATGACAGAACAGGTGTGTGGATCATGCAAATGTAAAGGGATAAAAGGAGAAAACTGATCTGGTTTATCGGAATACATGCAGTTTATAACAGTACTTCACGTGTTCCTTCGCTACGTCAAACGTCACTTAATACTGTATGTTCTGTTTGAGAGGGAAATACAGCACTGGGCTAGTTTAGCTACTTTAAATGCTCATTTTTGTCATTGTCCTACTGAATATGTTGTTTATAGAGAATTTATTTACATGTCGATTGATTTGAGTTTGCTCTTGTTTTTCATCCTCTCATTGAATAAAGGTTGTGACTGGCTGAACGACTCTGAAGGATTTTTCCCACTAATCTGTTGCTGTAAAACGAAATCAGCATTATTTAGAACTAGATTAGATTTCCTTTAATGTGTATATATGTTTAATAGTATGTTTTCCCTGCTGAAAATCCAGCTTAAAACAGCCTAGGCTGGTTGGCTGGTTTTAGCTGGTCGACCAGGCTGGTTTTAGAGGGGTTTTGGCCATTTCCAGGCTGGTTTACAGCCATTTCCAGCCTGGTCAGGCTGAAAAAATGACCAGCCAAATCCAGCTAAAACCAGCTCAACCAGCCTGGTTGAAGCTGGATATAGCTGGTTTTGGCTAGACTCCCAGCTTGGCTAGGCTGATCAAGCTTGTTTTAGCTAGTCATCTCCCAGCCTGACCAGCTAAGACCAGGCTGGAAACCAGCCTGGAAATGGCCAAAACCCCTCTAAAACCAGCCTGGTCAACCAGCTAAAACCAGCCAACCAGCCTAGGCTGGTTTAAGCTGGATTTTTCAGCCGGGTTTCAATAGTATTATTATTATATTTACATTAATTTGGCCTTTAATCTCCTTTAAAATTTAAATTAAGCTTTTAGCAATGCATATTACTAATAAAAAAAAAGAGTTTTGATATATTTACAGTAAGATATTTACTAAATATCTTCATGAACCACGTGCTTTACTTGATATTGTAATATTTTTAGACATGAATGAAAAATCTATAATTTTGACTGCATTACATTTATTTTGATATATACAAATATACAACACTTATAAAGCGATATGGTGCTAATGCAAGGCTTGCTAACTTGACTGATAATCGCTAAATAAATAACATTATAACACGTCAAGAAGATCCTTTCAGAAATGACTTGTTCGTTTATTGCTGACTATGTGAGCTGACATGTTTACAGATGTTCATCTGGCGCCCCCGTGTGGAGCAGCGCGTGTACATCACTCTTTCCCTCATCCACTCGACTTCACATGAACATGTAAAATGACTTGGAAACTCGTTTAGGCGATTATAAATGTGTTAATTATTATTTTACAACGCAGATATTTAGAACGAACGAAACTGAGGCGCATTTAATCAACTCATTCAACTGAGCAACGTTTATCTCGGTCCACCTAAAAACAAGATCCACAATCATTTGTTTTTCTGCATTTCTAGTTCAGAGATAGTTGTTATTAATTGATATAATCAAAGGTTTAATTCCAGGACTTATTTAATTTTTTAAGAGAGAGATTATTACACTAACAAAAGAATAAAGGGATAGTTCTCCCAAAAATCGAATGTCATTGTTTACTCATTCCTGACCTGTTTTCTGTCGAGGTTTTTGAGGAATGTTGGACACCTGTACCTCTGACATCCATAGTAGGAAAGACAAATAACGTGGAAGTCAATGATTACAGGTTAAATGATGACAGAATTGACCTTTTTAGGTAAACTAACCTCTTTTTTTTTAAGTAAAACTTTTATATTTTCTTTTAATAGTATGTTATAATAGTCTGGCGCAAAATGGCTGCCATCGCCTCATCCAGGTGGATGCTGCACACTGGTGGTGAATGAGGAGATTCCCCCTATGTGTGAAGCGCTTTGAGTGTCCAGAAAATAAATTTAAGGAATTATTATTATTATTAAACGAAGCAAATCAAATGAACCGGTTATAATAGTTGCTTAAATCTTTAAGCACTTAAATGTACTGAAATGTGAAAATGCTGTTATGATTCCCTCAAAAATAAATGTAGTTTCAAACCCTGAGAGAGATCCATTTTCAGGAAACTCATTTTAAGAACCAAATTAAGTACAAATGATCCTACTTCAATGCTTAATAAAAATAAAAGGTAACACTTGATTTTAACACGAGATGTGACAAGGATTTTGTCTGTCTACAACACCAAACGTGACGAAATTGCCGGCCACTGCACTCAACGAAACGGGTAAGGGCTTTTTAATTATCTAATTGATTATAGTTATAATCTAATTCATACATATTAAACCTATTTAACGAAATTAAAAGGCCTCTACTAGTAGTATGGATATAAATGTCACTATAAGTGTTACGACTGGGTGGAGTGACAGAGGACAACTGGAGGTAAGATCCAATATGCAGGTTTATTCAATGTCAGGCAAGCAGTGGTTATCAGGTGCAAACGGGTATCTATAGACAGTCCAGAGTCGTAGTCTATATAAACAGGCAAAAGGTCGAAAGGCAGGTGGCTAAACAGGATAACTAGGATACAAGGGGTCTAAACACAGAGAAACAAGACAGGGAGAAACGCTTCGTAATGTCACACTGGCAAAACAAGACTCGGCAAACTGGAAGCGTGAATGAGTGGCTTATGAATGGAGTGGTATCAGTCTGTGAACAAGGTCCAGCTGGTGATTGCAATCAGGATAGATGAATGAGCAGGCGTGCGTGTTTGGGAGCAGTGCATGTATGAATGTGTAGTCCTGGGGAATGCGGAAATGTAGTCCTGAGAGTTCGTGTGAGAACCAGCGATCCTCTGGGAAGCGATCGCTGGTTGTGTGCCAATAAGAGTGTTCTTCAAACTCACATTTAAAGCCCATAATCAGTACCTGAGGTGGTCATTATAGTTTAGGATGTAGTTCTGCCACAACATCGCGTTAAGAGAAAGCATTTCAGTCAAAAGTTTACACACATTGCCTTGGTATTTTTTTAGCTTTGCTTTTAAACTGTTTAACTTTGGTCAAGTGTTTTTGGTCCTTCCACAAGCTTCTCACAATAGTAACAGGAATTTCGGCTCATTCCTCCTGACAGAATTGGTCAGATTTGTCTTGCACAACCTTTCTCAACTCTGCCCACAAGTTTTCTACAGGATTGACATCAGGGCTTTGTGATGGCCACTCCAAAACATTCACTCTCAAGCACATTTGAGCTAATTTGGCAGTATGCTTAGGCTCGTGGTCTGTTTGGAAGACCCATTTGTGGCCAAGTTGTAATTTCCTGGCTCATGTCTTGAGATGTTGCTTCAGTATTTCTCCATAATGTTCTTTCTTCATGATGGCATCATTGCTGTGAAGTGGACCAGTCCCTCCTGCAGCAAAACAGCCCCACAACATGATGCTGCCGCCCCCATACTTCACAGTCAGGATGGTGTTCCTAGGCTTGTCAGCTTTCCCCTTTGTCCTCCAAGTGAAACACTGGTCATTATGGCCAAACAGTTCAATCTTAGAGTCCCACAGGACATGTCTCCAAACATTAGTCTTTTTTCCCAGTGTCATTTAGCTAACTGTAATCTGGCTTTGTTGTTGATTTCCCCATCTTGTCACACAGGGAAGCAGTGTGTTTGAGGTTTTCCTTAAATGCTATTCTACAGTTGTGCCTCAAATGTAGCCAATCAGAAACTTCCAAAACCTTTTTCAGAGCCTTAATATGTATTATGGTATGTAAACTTGACTTTCAAGAAAATGTGTAACATTTTCTCAATAAATATCTCTCAATATTCTGCTATTAAGCAGAACAGAAACAAATTTGAGCATCCTAACTTACCTGAAAGAGAAAAAGTGTAGTCACATTAACGCCTGACTGTTTTTTTAATGGTTATGTGCCTTTTTATACAGCGCATGTAAACGTCTGCTTTCAACTGTAGGTGTCAACATACGAAATTCAGAGAGTCTGTCCCCAGACCCGGAAGAACGATTTTCTAAATGATATACGTTACGCCATCCAGAATCGCACATCCATCAGAAAATCACTCCTTCACCGGCAACAACAAACAAGATGCAAACACTTCAAATCACTCTCATGGTCACATCATCAGCAGCACGTGCGCTATGAGTGAAAAGCAAGTGTGCCGCAAGCCTGCGTTTGAGTGAAGGTCTCGGCCGTTAGATCGCCCCCTGGGGGCTGGCTGCAGTACAAGTCATAAAGCCCGCCTCCTCCGTGTTAATGAAGGAGACTTGAGCCCAAATAAAAAAAAATTATTACACTTGCAATAAAATGTCCTGAAAGATGGTTCTGGTCGATTAAGGCACTGGTTATTGTGCTGAAATAGGTGCAGATCTTCATTTTTGTAAACAGTTTGTTTTTAGCAGTAATTTAACGCTGGGCGTGTCATCGTGATTGACAGCTGTGATTGACAGTTTCTCAAAGCAGCGCGTCTGAGCTTCAGCAGGAGACTGAAATGTTATTATTCGATTTCTGTGTTATTTTACCATGACAACATGAGTTCAGCAGTAAACTACAGTTTCTGACATGTATGATCCTGGTGGAACTCTGTTTATTCGCTAAGTTCAGGGCTTTATTCGGGCTTTATTAGTTTGCTGATACACACCTAACAACTCAGATAGCAAAACACAGTTCCGGCTAGATTCTCGCCTGCCGGAGACTTACCCCTCAGAGCTCAGACTGACTAACGTTACCTCTGCTGGACCTACTCCGGATGCCTGGACTCACTACCCTATTCCAGCCCGAGTCAATCAAGCCAGATGCGGCGGCCAAGCGAGCCGGCGCTGCCGCATGCGAGCCGGAATCTTCCCACGACGCCAGGGGCGCAACTACACATTTACTGAGGGGTGTGCGGGTTCAAATTTTGTGTGATCCCTCTTATTTTATATTAATTAATTAATAATAAATGAAGACAAATTTTCAGATTAATCTTATAACTTTTGACATTATGTATGATTTGACAGTTTATTTTGATAAAAATAAAAACAAATCTAAACAGTTACATCTACATGAACACTAGGTTGTGGGACTGCATGTTATTGTGTTAAATGATTTTGAATTAAACAATAACAATATTATATTCGTTTAAAATGCAAAATAATGTTTTTTTAACAAAACATATTTATTTATTTTTATTATTCGAAACTTTTAATAAGGATAATTTAAAAAATAGTTTTGGCACAACGGCGCCCCCCCATGTGTGGCGCCCCTATGCGCATACCCCCTTGTTGCGCCACTGCGCGACGCCGCGAGTAGGTTATGCGCTGCGGTCCGGAGCTGGCGCGATTGAATATATAAAACCCTCATATTTGTTAACGTTATTACATCCATTTGTGTTGATATGACAGCAAACGCATGCTGAGAAGTTCGGGGGGCGTGGTTGATTTTACATAAAGCGTTTGGTTGGAAGCTCGACTCCGCTCATTTTCGCGGCTCCTCCTCTGGCTCCATCAGACAGTCCTTCTGCGCATGTCAAGGCTCCAATTTCAGCAGTCTTTTGCGACAGTTTGTGCCCGTCAAGCAGGCGTTTTGCCCTCAAGGCGTTCAATGGGAAAAAGGGCTGTCGCGTCGTCCATATTTTTTACAGTCATTGGTGAAAAGCTTAGGTGCTGGCTGCAGATAGTACCAAATACAGCAGCATACTCCCCCCAAAAAAAACAGGACGATGTGAAATTGACAGCGATTTGTACAATGAATAGGTGTCCATGTCGCACACACAGAAGAGGCGGAGATTTCTGGTGGCATCATAATCGTTTTGATTTTGGTCACAGATCCGTAATAAAGCCAAACACACACACAATGAGATGCTGTGAGAAGTGTTTCGGTGCTGGCAGCGTGGCTTCTTCATGAATGCACGAACACAGAAACACTCATATGAACGCTCAAATAGACAATTATCAATAAACAATGGCAATAGCCACTTTCACACAGTGATACTGGTAAATATCTGGAAAATTTCCGGAACGACTTTATCGGTATATTCAAAAAAGCACTGTTCACACAGGCGAGGACGTTACGGAAATTTTCCGGAAAAGAGCATTCACACATCCATTCCAAAATACCGGTAAATTCTGACATCATTCACCACAAATGAGCTTTAAACGGCTGCGCTTGTGTTTGTAAACATTTGACTAAATTAAAAACTCTGTGGATGATCAATATTGTGAACAACTTTCGCAGGATCACTTTCGCATGTCGAGATGTTCGTAATATGTGCGTGTGCAGGCGCTCACAGGCTGTTTCACAGGCACACGAACGTAAACAAACAACGGCTTATCATAAGCATCTCATCGATGATTATTTACACAGTTGGCATTAAGAAGAACATATAAACGTGATCTGACTAACTTCTAGCAGCTAAATGTGTCTGGAAAAATATTCAAAGGCTTTTATTCTCACAAACCGCGCGGACGTAAACGCATCTGACTGTTGTGATTGGCTAAAGCAGACGTCTCACGTCAGCACGTTCTAGACGTGCACGCGCTTATTACGGTAATCTTCCTTCTGCATTCACACAGCGCAGCATTCCGGCAAATTACCGGTAATGTTACAACTTCTCTTTACGGAAAATAGCCAGAACGAATTTACCGGTATTTTCAAAAAGGACCTGTTCACACATACAACCTTTCCGGAAAATTGCCGGCAATTTTCCGGAAAGGTCTGTATGTGTGAAAGGGGCTAATGAATAGACACTAACTCAATGCACTTCTCCACACAATAATATACATTACCAATATCACATCAATAGTCGTGAAACTCTCACTGCATAAACAACAAACGCAGTAACTATTTTAAATGACTTTATTCTCTACTAATTACTTTATAGTTTGCTAATATTCTATAAATACTCTCTAACATTTAGATATATTATAACTGATTTAACCCACACTACCGTTTCAAAAGGTAAACTCCCACTAAATGACCTTTGTTAATCTATATCAGTGGTTCTCAAACTGTGGTACCTGTACCACTAGTGTTACGCGGGCTTCCTTCTAGTGGTACGTCATATTGTACATATATTTTAAAAATTAGCTAAAATGATTTGTAGATTAATGTGATGACATATTAGGGGTGTTACGATTTCTATTTTTATCGAAATCGATCGAAATTTATGCTTAATTTCGATTATCGAATCAAAAAATAGAATCGTCGATGCTGCCACGCCCCCATGTCACGTCAGCTTGGCTTGCCAAGCGGGAAAAAAACAGGCTTGTTGAAGTGCTGAAGCAGGAGACCCGTTGACAGAACTTAAACCCTCTCCTCTTTCGATGAAGTCGCCGGTGTGGAGGCATTTAGGATTTCCAGTGAGTTATGTTGACAACGTTCGTGTTGTCGACAAAAAAACAGTTTCGCAAGCTCTGCTATGTACGTATTACGTACGGTTCGTCCGATAGACAACACCAAATCCGCTCGCGAAAAGTTCACACTCAGGCCCTGTTTACACTGTCTTTGTTTATAAATGGCGTTTTAGAACGACGACGATTTGACATCCACAGTGGCGTGTAGCATTTCTGAGCAGCCCTCCTTCCTCTCTACCTCTGAAAATGCACATCACGTGACCACACAGACACAGACGCACACACAGCCATGCGCTCGAGACAGCAGGTCCAGGCAGTCAGAGGACTGCTTCAATCTTTCACTCACTTGTACTTAGTCATTTTAGGAACACCTCAGATACTGTTGGCTGGTTCCTGTTGGTTGTGCGTCTTTTTTACCGACGCCATTATAACGACACAGATCACTGCCTATTCACGAGTCCCGCAGAAAAAGTGATTGACAGGTGGGAATTATGTGTGTATCTTGCCTTTATTCATTTACTGTATGATTTGTTTATGGGTAAAACAAAGACCATGCAGGTCAGGTAGTTTAAACGGTAGGCTACGAATAATTAATTGGTCATTAATTATTTAATTATTCATAATCGAAAATCGAATCGTGCCTTTAGAATCGAAAATGTAATCGAATCGAGGATTTGGAGGATCGTGACACCCTTATGACATATACCCTATATTTATGAGGTCCAAGCAACATCCCCAGATGAATAGGCTACTATATGTTAATACTTTTATATTTAAGTACAGCAGTTTTTTTTTTTTTTTTACTTTTTAAGAACAGAAGCCTACCATTTTTAACTTTTAAACGCACATTTTAAAATAAACATTGACGATTTATTTTGTTTTGTTTTTTTACATACAAGCGCAGTAAAGTGTTAATGTTCAAAGTATTTATAATGTTTAAAGTGGCTGATACTGATGAATTTTCCTAATAATAAGAATTAATCTGACACATTTTTGAACTGTACAGAGGTGGAGCTTCTTTAGAGGGCCTACCACGCTAATGTATTTCAGTACTGCTCGTTATGGTGATACTTGGAGAGACCATTTTTGTCTGAGGTGGAATATAGGAATCTATAGGAATCTCATATTTAAATGTGTACTTATATAATAACACGCGGCCTCTGTCACCGCGATCTCCATTTACAGGCGTCGGCGGCCTCATGTCTGCCGTAATTACGCTGATGCGATTATTTAATACATACTAATGTGACCCCTACACCACCCAACCCGCTCCGAACTGGTTTCGAACCGGCGACCTTCCACATGGGAGTCGGCTGCTCTACCAAGGAGGCTAAAGATTATGGCCTCTAGCCTTTGTCGCTAGCGCACCTATAGAGGTCAGAGGAGTGAGGTGAGGTTTACCTGCACAGCACTCACTAGCTGGCCTCCGTTACACTCACCCCCCTAAACCTCACTCCCATCCGGGTCACGGCACCAAAAATTTTAACCCACTCGCTCTCTGGCCTCTAGCACCACCGCTGCTACTCTGCGTTGTGTTGTATGTGTTGTGGGGTGGTAAACAGGAGATGCAGGCAAAGAGAGGTTCGCGATCGTGACTCGACCATTTATTCGACAGAAGGGCACCTATCAGTGTTGATAACACAAACTCAGGTAAATCTCAATACAATATCTCCAAAACATTCATTAATATTAACTACCCTGCTGAAAAATCCAGCTTAAACCAGCCTAGGCTGGTTTTAGCTGGTCGACCAGGCTGGTTTTAGAGGGGTTTTGGCCATTTACAGGCTGGTTTCCAGCCATTTCCAGCCTGGTCTTAGCTGGTCAGGCTGGAAAATGACCAGCTAAATCCAGCTAAAACCAGCTTGACCAGCCTAGCCAGGCTGGGAGCCCAGCCAAAACCAGCTATATCCAGCTTAAACCAGGCTTGTCAAGCTGGTTCTGCAGTGTGCTCAGCCTGCTGGTTTGTCCATTCGCACACATTTGCATCATCTTATGATCTCCTAAATACTAATGTAAATTTAATGTACATACTGTAATTTGTTAAGTGCACTTAGTAGTTTATGTGCATCTTATCAAATAAAAGTTTAACCCACTCAGCTATGCACATGTTTTTTATGCATATTTTTAAACGTTTCCATCAATTGTTTTCATGCGCATCTCCAAAATGAGCTGTAAAATAGGTGTGTGGAAACGTAAGGCTAAGGCGAGAAATACTGCTTCATCTTTAAAAAAGGGGAGGAGACCGACAGAAACTCTGAGTTTAGAGAATAAAACCTGCTCGTGACCTGGTTAGGTTCACAGAGTAAGTGACCACAGTAGCTGACTCTGAGTTAAAGTTACCTCTCTTTCAGAAACAGGCTTGACTTACCCTGCTTTCTCGAGTTTGGGCAGGTGAGAAAGCAGCAATCGTACTCGAGTGCGCACCAAAAGCGGACCAAATAAGCGTACCGAGACCTGCTTGAAGAGGTGGTCTCGGTACGCTTTCAAACGAACCCTGGAGCGGTTTGTTTGTGGTGAGAATATGATCCGTACTAAAACAGGTCCAACCGCTAAAAGTACTGCGCGTTTTGGACTAATTCAGCTGCCGTAGGTCGATGCGCTGTGCATTATGGGATATGGAGGAAAAATATTTGTTGATAGCGCTTTACCCACAGAGAGAGAGAGAGAGGGGAAAACATTACCTGATGGATCGTTGTTAATATTTCCGCAAGATGACCATGTCGCAGTTTAGCTAAATTAATTCACGCCTCCTACTGAAGTGACGAGCGATGCATTAAACTCTGTTTTCCAGCCGCGGCCGCGCTTCATTTTCGTGATGTATAGTTTGTCTAAAGCAGGGATACAATCAGCCAGCGCAGTCGTCCCTCCAGAGTAAAAACGACATTTTGTGTCTGCCGGTTTTGTTTACATGGGAATTCTGACCAATCAATAAGCAGTTTAGAAAATATGTTCAACAACATCTGGCCAATGAGAGATGTGGATTTTGTCAGGTGACTGCATTTTGGTTCGGTTCAACTGGTTCGGACCAAAGCCAGCCGTGTGGTGTGAAAACGACCCAAAGACGGCAGAAGATGCAACACTGTATCATTTACTACCCTTGGTCCGGACCAAATGAAGCGAACTACAGATGTGAAAGCACCCTAAGTTTCAGAGAAATGCGGAGGTTTTTTTTCTCTCATTCGCCGTGCGGTATCAAACATTGCATGAAAAATACATGCCTCCAGCAATTTCTCGAATAAAATATCTCGTTTGTCAAGAGGAGCATGACAGAAATTCCTGAATGAAAGAGCCAAACTGCAGTTTAAGTCCACCATTTAATAATTTGGCAAATAATTGGATTACTGATGTCCATGTAAACACAGTCACTGTCTTCCCCTGCGTCTGTGTTTGTTTTGCCTCTCTGAAAATTCAAATTCAGATTGACACTCCCATTTTTATTCAAATGTTAACAGACCATGCCTTTTTTCCCTTCTCCGACACTCCCCCCCCCCCTAAACAAAGCTGGACACGCCCACTTTCCTGACTTTTTCCAAAGTAGAGGTGTGAAAGCAGCCTGCTGAAACAAGGGGGTTTCATTTCCCTTTAAGTACACACCCTTCCCTAAAAATACCTCTTTTCCTCAGATGCAAAATAGTGATTTTCATTTGTTTTTATGCCCATTCAAAGAGCTCTGCATAGTATGAAAATAATCCGTGCTCAGTAAAAACATATGGACATGAGTTATTTTTGGGTTCAATAGGACCAAACAAGCTGCGCAAATAAGACCCAAGTTTGAAGAAGACTAAACAAAACACAGTGCGTTACACAATCCCAAATCAGAAACAGTTGGGGCAGTATGAAAAACACAAATAAAATAATTTCTAAATTTACTTTGACTTGTTTTTCATTGCAAACAGTTCAACGATGATTTCCAATGTTGTTTTTGTCAAAATAAACCCATTTTAAAAAAAGGAACAGTAAAGCATTTACCACTTTGTGATGTCCTTTTCACACTTGAAAGACGTTTAGGGACTGAAGACACCAAGTGTTTCAGGTGTAATACAGTCCCATTCTACCTGCAAACAAGTCTTGAGGTGGGCAACAGTGCAGGGTCTTCGTTGTCGCATTTTGTGCTTCAAAATGCACCACACATTCTCTATTGGAGACAGGTCGGGACTGCAGGCAGGCCAGTCAAACACCTGCATCCTCTTCCTCCGCAGCAGGACTCTGTAATGTGTGCAGAATGTGGTTTTGCATTGTCTTGTTGAAATATGCATGGGTGTCCCTGGAAAAAAGACAGCATTCTCTAAAATCTCTTTTCATCATTAAAGATGCCATCACGGAAGTAGGAACCCTACACCATGACAGACCCTGGCTTTCGGACTTGCTGCTGGTAACTGTCTGGATAGTCCTTTTCTTCTGTGTTCCATCCAAAAAAATGAGTCACTCTAAAAGATTCCTCCCATGTTGGCTTGCAAATTAAAATATAGCCTGGGGTTTTGATGTGGCCCTGTGGCCAGATCTAGCTAGACAGAGAAATGTGCAAGAAGGTCGCTGGTTTGAGTCCCGGCTGGGCCAGTTGCCATTTCTGTGTAGAGTTTGCATGCTCTCCCCGTGTTGGTGTGGGTTTCCTCCGGGATTTCCCTCACAGTCCAAACACATGCGCTCTAGACCATCTTGAGGAATGCAATCAATAACAATGGTCCTGGTGTATTTCCTGTTTTGGATGTTTAATCTTAATGCATATCTGTTTTAACATTTAAGTTATAAATAAATAGCCTTTTTTTTTTAAAGTTATGAAATCGTTTTACAAGCAGGAAATGTCCGTGGACTAGCCGCATCGCCACATTAAAATAGTCTATAGGTGAATTGAATAAGGGGCGAGGCAGTGGCACAGTAGGTAGTGCTGTCGCCTAACAGCAAGAAGGTCGCTGGGTCGCTGGTTCGAACCTCGGCTCAGTTGGCGTTTCTGTGTGGAGTTTGCATGTTCTCCCTGGCTTCGCGCGGGTCTCCGGTTTCCCCCACAGTCCAAAGACATGCGGTACAGGTGAACTGGGTCGGCTAAATTGTCCGTAGTGTATGTGTGTGTGTGTGTGTGTGTGTGTGTGTGTGTGTGTGTGTGTGTGTGTGTGTGTGTGAATGTTTCCCAGAGATGGGTTGTTGCTGGAAGGGCTGTGTAAAAACTTGCTGGATAAGTTGGCGGTTCATTCCGCTGTGGCGACCCCAGATTAATAATGGGACTAAGCTGACTAGAAAATGAATGAATGAACTGAATAAGCAAAATTCGATGTAATGTATGTGAATGAGAGTGTTTTCCAGTACTGGGTTGCGGCTGGAAGGGCATCCGCTGTGTGAAACATATGCTGGAATAGTTGGCGGTTCCTCTGTCTGAGGAGTTTATCCTGCTCCTTTCGGATCGAAGGTTTCAGATGCATTTTAGTAGGACAAAACGGTTGAGGAATAGCTTTGCCCCATCATCTATTGTCGCTCTGAATAAAGTGTAATCTTTTATAAGGTACTTTGTATGTGTATATGTGGGTGTGTATATGTGTGATTTAATTGTTTGTATCAAATGCCAAACTAGAGCAATGCTCCCCAACCCTCGGGCCACAGACAGGTACTGTTCTATAGATCAATTGGTAGCGGGCCGCACAAAAAATCATGAAATATGTCTATTTTATTTAATATGAAACTGAGTCTAACGATTATTTATTTTGAAAAATCTTTTATTTAAAAACAAATGACCGTATTCTCTTGTTACATCTCGGTCACTTGAACGCTAAAATTTAACCCACAGGCTAGCAAAACGAGTAAGAACTGCAGCACGATGTGCTAGCGCATTCCAGGCGTACGCAGTTGAAAAAATAGTAACTTTTAAGAATGCCGCAACGCAAGTCAGGTGACAAAAACTGACTAACCAGCTTCAAATTTGAAATTGAGTCTAACAATTATTTATTTAGAAAAATCTTTTATTTACAAAACATTACTGTATTCTCTTGTTACATCTCGGTCACTTGAGCCTCAAAATTTAACCCACAGGCTAGCAAAACGAGTAAGAACGGCAGCAAGATGCGCTTGCGTATTCTAGGCGTACACAGATGAAAAAATATTAACTTTTCAGAATTTCGCAACGCTATTCACGTGACAAAAACTGACTGACCAGCGTCATATTTGAAATTGAGTCTAACGATCATTTATTTTGAAAAATCTTTTATTAAAAAAAAAAAAATGACCGTATTCTCTTGTAACATCTCGGTCACTTGAGCGCTAAATTAAACCCACAGTCTAGCAAAACGAGTAAGAACTGCAGCACGATGTGCTAGCGCATTCCAGGCGTACGCAGTTGAAAAAATAGTAACTTTTCAGAATGCCGCAACGCGATTCACGTGACAAAAACTGACTGACCAACGTCATATTTGAAATTGAGTCTAACGATAATTTATTTGAAAAACGATCGTATTCTCTTGTTACATCTCGGTCACTTGAGCACCAAAATTTAACCCACAGGCTAGCAAAACGAGTAAGAACGGCAGCACGATGCGCTTGCGTATTCCAGGCGTACAGAGTTGAAAAAATATGAACTTTTCAGAATGTCGCAACGCTATTCACGTGACAAAAACTGACTGACCAGCGTCATATTTGAAATTGAGTCTAACGATCATTTATTTTGAAAAATCTTTTATTTAAAAAAAAATGACCGTATCCTCCTGTTACATCTCGGTCACTTGAGCGCTAAATTAAACCCACAGTCTAGCAAAACGAATAAGAACTGCAGCACGATGTGCTAGCGCATTCCAGGCGTACGCAGTTGAAAAAATAGTAACTTTTCAGAATGCCGCAACGCGATTCACGTGACAAAAACTGACTGACCAACGTCATATTTGAAATTGAGTCTAACGATAATTTATTTTGAAAAACGATCGTATTCTCTTGTTACATCTCGGTCACTTGAGCACCAAAATTTAACCCACAGGCTAGCAAAACGAGTAAGAACGGCAGCACGATGCGCTTGCGTATTCCAGGCGTACAGAGTTGAAAAAATATGAACTTTTCAGAATGTCGCAACGCTATTCACGTGACAAAAACTGACTGACCAGCGTCATATTTGAAATTGAGTCTAACGATCATTTATTTTGAAAAATCTTTTATTTAAAAAAAAATGACCGTATCCTCCTGTTACATCTCGGTCACTTGAGCGCTAAATTAAACCCACAGGCTAGCAAAACGAGTAAGAACTGCAGCACGATGTGTTAATGCGCATTCCAGGCATACGCAGATGAAAAAATATTAACTTTTCAGAATGCCGCAATGCGATTCACATGACAAAAACTGACTGACCAGCTTCATATTTGAAATTGAGTCTAACGTATTTCATATTTGAAATTGAGTCTAACGATTATTTATGTTGAAAAATCTTTTATTTTGAAAAATTGAAACTGTCAAATGTTAGTAATTTTTGTTGTGCAATACAGTTGCAATGATGATAGCTCCTTGGCTTTTTAGCTAAAATTTTAACAGTTTGTTTATATATAACATACAATGGTTTTAATGTTGTAATGTTCGTATGCGACCAGCTTGTAGCACAATAAGATAAATGAGGTAAAATCATTGTATTCATAAAAAGTTTAGCAGCAGCCATAGGTAACTGATGCCTAATGTTTCTATAGATCCTCAGGCTTGCTCTAGCACTTTTGGAAACCTTCTTAATGTGTTTTTTTTTTTATTTAAATTGGAGTCAATAATTATACCTAAATATTTAAAATGATCAACAATATTTATTACTTCTCCATTAACTAAAATATCTGAGCAATGCTCCTCATTTTTCTTAATTGAAAAAAAACATTCCCACAGTTTTACATACATTGAGGGTAAGACATGAACGATATAACCAATCTGAAACCTTTTTGAGTGCAGCAGTTAGTTTTTTAGCAGCATGTTCTTTGGTTTTAGCGTGAGTATATACTACCGTGTCAGCTGCATACATTTGAACCTGAACTTCTGGACACACTGTAGGCAGATCAGTAATGTATAAACTAAACAAAATTGGTCCAAGAATTGATCCTTGTGGAACTCCAAAATTACAATTGATGTATGGTGAGCATGCACCATTAATTCTTGTACATTGCTTTCTTGATTTTAAATATGACTCCATCCATGATAATGCGTTAACAGAAAAATTAAACCTTGATAATTTAGATAAAAGTATGTTGTGGTTAACATTATCAAAGGCCTTTTTAAAATCAAGAAAGACCGCCCCAACAACTCCACCCCTATCTAGACTGGATTTAATTTGTCTTTTATTTCTGCATTTCAGTAAATACAGTGTAAACACTTCACATTCAATCCTACATCAAAGCATTTTATGATTTCCCTGAATATTGTTAGAGGAGACAATCAAAACAAATATTCATCTGTAAGAAAATACCAGCCTGATCTCATGAGGAAAATTAAGTATTTTACGTTTTGACAGTTTAGTGGCGAATTCGTACGAATTCAGTCGTACGAAAATGTGCGATTTTTAGAAATGAGGCGTGGCACCCAAGCCCAACCCCAACTGTCAGTGGGTGATAAGCAATTCGTACTAAATTGTACGAATTAGGTCGGACGAATTAATACAAATTAGCTACTATATCAAAAAGTTACGAACTGCCGTGAGATTGAGTTTAAAATACCAGTATCAATATTTTTTCTCTCTTTAAACAGAAACATTTAGAAACTAAACACAATTTTTTTATTATTATTATTTATCTGCGTAGCCATTGTTTTGGTTTTTTGATTAATCGACCAACATTTGGCACCCGGAAAAGTATATTTCATACACATAATAAATTGTTGGAATCTGCTTCAGAAACTGCACTTCAAGTGTTCACACTTAGCTTATGATTGATTATAAAGCTTGTCCTAGGAGAGAACCCTGAGCTCATGAGATCCTCGGGCCCGGGGCTCCCTCCCGTTTGCAAGGCAAGAGGGGAGTTTGAGCTCAGGTAGATCTGGAGAACTCCCTTGCTGTAGTAGCTAATGAACAGATAGTGATTGCTCTTAAGAGAGAACTACTTACTAGGAGCACGTCTATGGTGCCGATTTGGATTAGTCATTAACTTAAGTTGCATGTTTATGGACGGTGGGAGGAACCCGGGGGAAACCGACGTGAGAACATGTTAACCCCTCACAGAAACGTTGGCTGGCTTGGTAAGGATTAAAACCAGTGACGTTCTTGCTGTAATGCAACAGTGCTAACCACTGGGCCACCCATCTAGGAAACGAGGAGGAGTAGGGGTGGAAGGGGGGCTTCTTCAAAACAAAGATGGCTCCTATATGGAGCTTAGGGTATGTATAGTGGGTTAGGAGTCGACTGATTGGTGTATCATCAATTGAATAATGCAGGACCAGCCGCAATCAATCATAAGCACGTGATCCTCTCGAAATTAGTTTATAAATAAACTGCACTTTTTATGTTACCTCACAGGTTTTCAATTGAGTTGAGGTCAGGGGATTGAGCAGGCCAATCCTGATGCTAAGTTATTGCTCATTTACTTTGTGTTTGGAGCCATTGTCTTTTTGAAACACTCAGGGACATGCAGACTTTATAGGCAAGTCCTGCGAAGTCCATGCAGACCCAACTGAGCATTGTGAAATGAGACAGTCAAGAGTGTAGGACTGATCTCATCCCTTAACTGGCATTGTATTGTTTACAAATTTTTATTCCTTATGTATACTTTTAGACTACATTTGTGACAATGTAAAAATGTAAAATTGTATATATTGTAAACTTTCTTTTTCTTAACACTCTGCCTTTTATATTAACATTATGTTAGGCACCTAGGGTCTGAGAGTAACGTAATTTCGATTCTCCATATGTCCTGTACATGTGGCTGAACTGACGATAAAGCTGACTTTGACTAATAGCAGTAGCAGCTGCCATTAATCAGCAGCAGTAACGTTTGCCGGGGCTTTAAAAGTGGAAAAACTGAATGGTAAAAGTGAACGCTTCACTAGCGGGAAAACAGTTTAACATCTGCGCAAGGATAAAGAACGAGTGTCCTCCATTCGGCCTCTTTACTTTACTTACACTCTTTACTCCTTTACTTTGGTGGAGTACGGAAACCCTGTTGTACACTCCACTGAAGACATCCACAGTGATTAATTTAGTTTAAGCCCAAAGATTTGTTTCAAAACTATTTCGAAATTCAGTTCTACTTTATTTTCAGCCGCAACCCAGTACTGGGAAACACCCATTCACACACATACACTACGACTAATTTAGCTTATTCAATTCTCCTATAGCGCATGTGTTTGGACTGTGGGGGAAACCGGAGCACCCGGAGGAAACCCACACCAACATGGAGAGAACATGCAAACTCCACAAAGAAATGCAGCCAGGACACGAACCGGAAATGCTGGGTTCCACACAGTCAATTTGTGTTGGGACAACATAAAGCAACTAAGTTAACATTATTTTTTACAAATTTAAGTGGATTGAACATAAATCAAATAACTTGCCGCACAATAAACATAAGAATTGTAATGATTCAGCTCGTTTTAAATGAGTCGTTTGAACAAACAACAAACTTGAAGAAAATAAACGACATTTTTTTGTGCGTTGTATAACAATTGGCAATGAAATATCGCCAAATCTATGCAGTTCTGTGGTGGGACACATCAATTATTTACATTGCTGCAAAGGGATAACTGTATAAACAATGCATCAGCAGATAATGTACTGTAAAACTAGTCAGAGAATGGCAGAAAGAAAAAACACGGGTAACTGCGTAAATTACTTGAGCCCATTAAAAACTAAAATGAACACAATTGAATAAAAAATGAACGCAATAACGATTACAAATCGCCATCTACAAATAACACATGCGTCTTTATTCTCAAGTGTTTCAGCGTAGAATCAACAAGAGGCGACACTTAAGTGCGATTCGTGAAACAACCACTAGATGGCTTGGCGGCCATTTTGGAATGAAAACTCCAGTAGAACAACAGCATAGCATAAGTCTGTAAAATAAACTATTAAAAGTGCTGATGATTGTGTTGGTACTTGTTGTATTGTCGTTTTTCAGGTTGTATCTCCGCTTTAATGCGCTTTTAAAATAAATAAATAAAAAACAAAGCAGCTGCTCGCCATCGCCACAGCAATAAGATCCAATGGACAGCCGATCGCTATCACTCCAAAATGGCGGAATCCGCTGGGCGCTGCTGTTGCAGTGGAACGTTCTATTGAGTGTCGCCTCTTGGTCATTCTGCTCTTTGGTGTAACTCGTCTTGTATGTAGCCGTGTGCGCTGGATGACTGATGGGGATCTGCAGTGTGTGTTGTTACTGAGCTCGGATGTTTTACATGTTTGAGTGCATAGTAAATGTCATTCAAACAACACTGCCATATTTACATCTGTGAGCAGGGTTTTGCATGAAAGCTAAAGCATAAAACGTCTGTCGAGACGATTCGTTCAGTGTGCTGTCGCAGATAACTGCTCAATCTGATCAGGACATTGGGTTTCTTCAGTCGAGTTTGTTGTTGCTCTTTTGACCTTCAGTCAGCCTGTGATTCCATTACCAATGGACACGCTGCTTCACCTGCTGTTTTTCTCAGGTAGGTGTTCTTGTGTGTGTGTGTGTTTGTGTGTGTGTGTGTGTGTGTGTGTGTGTCTGAGATTTACAAGTTTTATGAAAAAGGAAAGCTTTCCGGCTGATATTAACATTTTTTAAAATGTAAACCCTGCTGAAAAGTCCAGCTTAAACCAGCCTAGGCTGGTTGGCTGGTTTTAGCTGGTCGACCAGCCTGGTTTTAGAGGGGTTTTGGCCATTCCAGGCTGGTTTCCAGCTGGTCAGGCTGAAAAATGATGAGCTAATCCAGCTTGACCAGCCTGGTTTTAGCTGGATATAGCTGGTTTTGGCTGGACTCCCAGCTTGGCTAGGCTGGCCAAGCTGGTTTTAGCTGGTCATCTCCCAGCCTGACCAGCTAAGACCCGGTTGGAAATCGCTGGAAACCAGCCTGGAAGTGGCCAAAACCTCCCTAAAACCAGCCTGGTCGACCAGCTAAAACCAGCCAACCAGCCTAGGCTGGTTTAAGCTGGATTTTTCAACAGCGAAATAATCAGAAACTGTATCAATAATCAGCAACTGGTATTACAGTATCTACAACAGCTGATAAAATCTTAAAGGTACAGTTCACCTAGGCTGGTTGGCTGGTTTTAGCTGGTCGACCAGGCTGGTTTTAGAGGGGTTTTGGCCATTTCCAGGCTGGTTTCCAGCTATTTCCAGCCTGGTCTTAACTGGTCAGGCTGGAAAATGACCAGCCAAATCCAGCTAAAACCAGCTTGACCAGCCTGGTTTAAGCTGGATATAGCTGGTTTTGGCTGGACTCCCAGCTTGGCTAGGCTGATCAAGCTGGTTTTAGCTGGTCATCTCCCAGCCTGACCAGCTAAGACCAGGCTGGAAATGGCTGGAAACCAGCCTGGAAGTGGCCAAAACCCCTCTAAAACCAGCCTGGTCGACCAGCTAAAACCAGCCTAGGCTGGTTTAGGCTGGATTTTTTTCAGCAGGGTTTCTTCTGTTGAACACGAACGAAGATATTGTGAAGAATGCTGAAAACCTGTAACTATTCACTTCCATCGTAGGAAAAACAATTAATATGGAAATCGATGTTGTTTACAGGTTTATTTTCTTCTTTAGTGTTCAACAGAGAAGAAGAAACTAATTTTGGGATAAGTAAAGGGTGACCGAAATGCCAGTTTTGGGTGAACGATCCCTTTAACAGGTAAACAATTCGAAGCTGCCGATTGAATAAATAATGTCAATTCATTTCCCAGAGATGGGTTGCGGCTGAAAGGGCATCCGCTGCATAAATAGGATAGCGTGCTGGATAGGTTGGCGGTTCATTCCGCTGTGGTGACCCCGGATTAACAAAGGGACTAAGCCGACAAGAAAATGAATGAATGATTGTCAACTCATTGGTTGATGATGCTAAAGTGTGGTCAGTAATAAGTTGTGTAATCATATACACAATATATTCAAGTCAAATCCTGTCACCATTGTGTTGAAACAGCATCATGGAGATCAACAGCTAATCGACTACTGTGACAGAGGAGAGCGGCGATGAAATTAATGAAGAGATTTTCTCACGTTTGCTTTCCAGGCTATTACAGCACATTCAGTATGCAACCCCTGCTGAAAAATCCAGCTTAAACCAGCCTAGGCTGGTTGGCTGGTTTTAGCTGGTCGACCAGGCTGGTTTTAGAGGGGTTTTGGCCATTTCCAGGCTGGTTTCCAGCCATTTCCAGCCTGGGCTTAGCTGGTCAAGCTGGAAAATGACCAGCTAAATCCAGCTAAAACCAGCTTGACAAGCCTGGTTTAGGCTGGACATAGCTGGTTTTGGCTGGGCTCCCAGCCTGGCTAGGCTGGTCAAGCTGGTTTTAGATGGTCATCTCCCAGCCTGACCAGCTAAGACCAGGCTGGAAATGGCTGGAAACCAGTCTGGAAATGGCCAAAACCCCTCTAAAACCAGCAAACCAGCCTAGGCTGGTTTAAGCTGTTTTTTTTCAGTAGGGACCCTTGATAGAGCTAACGGATATCATCTGATTTCAGGACTGTGTCCCACGGATAGGTCCAAATTTTTGTTCTTAAGTGCGGAAAGTAAATTATTGTAGCGGTTCTTTTTTCTTTTTACTAGTCGTGTTTCTCTTTTCATGCATGTTTTAGACTTTTTCTTTGTTGTTTTTAGACTTTTAATGGTCAATATTTAGGGCAATAACACATCCTGAAGTTTGCATTGTCTTTCAGTGGAAAAGTAAATCCGGATTTTAGTCGGAACAATAGCCGTGTGGTTAGCGTGTCGTCACATGGTGCAGTAGCACGTCAGGGCGTTCCGAGTTCGAATCCCAGCTCGAGGACATTTCCCAACCCTACCCCTCTCTCTCTCTCTCTTTCTCCCACTTTGCTTCCTGTCCTATCTAATAATGTCCTGTCTAATAACCCTGCTGAAAAATCCAGCCTAGGCTGGTTTTAGCTGGTCAACCAGGCTGGTTTTAGAGGGGTTTTGGCCACTTCCAGGCTGGTTTCCAGCCATTTCCACCCTGGTCTTAGCTGGTCAGGCAGGGAGATGACCAGCTAAAACCAGCTTGACCAGCCTAGCTAAGCTGGGAGTCCAGCCAAAACCAGCTATGTCCAGCTTAAACCAGGCTGGTCAAGCTGGTTTTAGCTGGATAAGGCTGGTTATTTTCCAGCCTGACCAGCTAAGACCAGGCTGGAAATGGTTGGAAACCAGCCTGGAAGTGGCCAAAACCCCTCTAAAACCAGGCTGGTCGACCAGCTAAAACCAGCCAACCAGCCTAGGCTGCTTTGAGCTGGATTTTTCAGCAGGGAAAGGCAAGAAAGCCAAAAAATAAATGCTTATAATAAAGTAAATTAGGTTTTAATGGCGAGAGTGCCTGTGGAGATGACAGTGACACTGTTATTAATGTCCCACTGCTAATAGACAAGCCTTATTTTTCACTTCCACATTAGAGTTTCAGTGTTATGGCTTATTTGTTTTATAGAATTAATGCATATTTCCAATAATAATTTTTTTTTAAATCCGAAAATTGTAGAAAATATTCACATTTTGCAGTGTTGGGTTGCTTTTGAAACATTTGACGGATCTGAAATTTAAAACGGAAATGCTGTTTAACATTTTTTGGGACAAAATAGGTCACAGTCTGATATATTTCAAATAAAACAAGATTAAAGCAGTAAATCAAGCAAATGTCGCCGTGTTACTTGCGCTGACAGGGTCAAAAGTAATAAAGTGCAACTTTTGTTTAAAGTGAAGTTAAATTGGAGTTAGGTGCCGCAGTGGGTAGCAATCGCCTCACAGCAAGAAGGTCGCTAGTTCGAGCGTCGGCTGGGTGTTCGCATGGGTTTCCTCCGGGTGCTCCGGTTTTCCAAGGACATGTGGTACAGTTGAACTGAGTATGCTAAAATTGACCATAGTGTATGAGTGTGTGTGGATGTTTCCCAGTAATGGGTTGCAACTAGAAGGGCATCGGCTGTGTAAAACATATGCTGGATAAATTGGCGGTTCATTCCGCTGTGGCAACCCCAGATTAATAAAGGGACTAAGCCGAAGAGTAAATGATTGAATAAATTGGAGATGTTCTACACTGATACAAAATAACACCTGATTTTGATAGAGCACTCTTGTGAGTTAGGGCGCACTCATACTATGCTAACCGAACCGTGCCTAGGCCCGTTTCCCGGATCGTTTGAGAAGTGCGAGTGCTCTAAATCGGGCTCAGGCACACTTCAGTTGGCCAGTTGAGGAAGTGTGCCAGAGTGTGGTTCACTTGGCACTCACAGTACAAGCGTACCGCTCCTGAGCCCGAAACTGAAGAAGAGACGTGACTTTTACGGGTGTTTCATATGGATTTATTAATCATTCGTACTGAGTGCTGGCCGTCGAGGGAGACGGAAGGGGGGGACAATCATGCTTTGGCCCAGTTCAAGGCAACTACATAGTGTGAGTACACCCTTAGTGAACACAGCATATATTTCTGCTAAAAACATTATTAATATTACGCTTTGATCAAAAGTGGTACTTTAATTTAGTGGTACTGCTGAAAAATCCAGCTTAAACCAACATGGTTGGCTGGTTTTAGCTGGTCGACCAGCCTGATTTTAGAGGGGTTTTGGCCATTTCCAGGTCGATTTCCAGTCATTTTCAGCTTGGTTTTAGCTGGTCAGGCTGGACAATGACCAGCTAAAACCAACTTGACCAGCCTGGTTTAAGCTGGGTATAGCTGGTTTTGGCTGGGCTCTCAGCCTGGCTAGGCATGGTAAGCTGATTTTAGCTGTTCGTCTCCCAGCCTGACCCATACCTGGCTGGAAACCACCCTGGAAATTGCCAAAACCCCTCTAAAACCAGGCTGGTCGACTTTTCAGCAGGGATAAGATAAATAACAAATACACACAGTGTCGTATATAACTTAGAAGTTCAGTGTTTAATCTGATGACTGTTTATGAAGGTAAATCAGTTGCGTAACTCGAGAGCTTGCAAATGTAAATGTGAGCACTTGTGATAATAATATTTGTATGTGTAGGTTGAAATGTACACTTACGTGATCAGTTCAGATTGTAGAAAAGGCTGCCATGTGTTTACAGACAAATAGCGCCCCCTTGTGACTTTACTGGATAATGCATGATGACTGTAGATTCCCCTTAAATGATCCTTTCAATAATTAGCATCAGCTAACAGCTAGCATCGCGCTGTTTTTGCCGAGTGAGTTCGTTTACAAAACCACTCATTTAAGATACACTCTGTACTGCTCTGCAGTCATTCCCTCAGCCAAATTCAAGAACTGTAAACTCCACAAGCTTCCAGGTAGGTTTCTTTGTCCCCTTAGGGAAACTGTTTGCAGCATTATCAACAAAGAAGACATGTTCACGTTCAGCAATATATAAGAAATAAATAGGATAAAACTGAATAAAAAGCCCACCTAAAACTTTCTTTAGGATTATTTATCAGCCTGTGGGACAGAGGAAAATTAGTCCTGTGTTTTTGCTACTACAGGAAGACAGCATCTCTGAGGTAAAGTCGGTTTTATATTCGCACATTCGTTCATTTTAACACTCCCTATATTGTTTACCATGCTACTTTGAATATTTGGTCTGAAACCCCACTGAAAAAAACGGCATAAACCAGCCTAGGCTGGTTGGCTGGTTTTAGCTGGTCGACCAGGCTGGTTTTAGAGGGTTTTTGGCCATTTCCAGGCTGGTTTTAGCTGGTCAGGCTGGAAGATGACGAGCTAAAACTAGCTTGACCAGCCTAGCCAGGCTGGAAGCCCAGCCAAAACCAACTATGTCCAGCTTAAACCAGGTTGGTCAAGCTGGTTTAGCTGGATTTAGCTGTTCATTTTCCAGCCTGACCAGCTAAGACCAGGCTGGAAATGTCTGGAAACCAGCCTGGAAATTGCCAAAACCCCTGTAAAACCAGCCTGGTCGACCAGCTAAAACCAGCCAACCAGCCTAGGCTGGTTTAAGCTGGATTTTTCAGCAGGGACCGCACCTAAGGATGACTTCAAAACAACATTTAGCACTTTTTAATTGACTGTGAACAACGTATTTTGCTAGCTATTGGCCGCTATAAGGTGAGTTCCCTATTGAGAATTAGCATTTTATGGTGTTACATTATTGAGGAGAAAATAAAAAAAACAACTTTACCACAATGTATCCTGGCACAGATGTCGGTAAGACAAATAAGGAAACTAAGTGTGTGAAAATTGAGTCAGCCACAATATGTCTTGCCTGTATGGCCACTCTATCTTTGCAAATCTTTGTGATGTATCATGCTTGTTAAGTGGTGACGTGTTGGTGACGTATGTATACTGTTTCCGGGTCCAAGCCGCCATCCCTGCTGAAAAATCCAGCTTAAACCAGCCTAGGCTGGTTGGCTGGTTTCAGCTGGTTGACCAGGGTGGTTTTAGAGGGGTTTTGGCCATTTCCAGGCTGGTTTCCAGCCATTTCCAGCCTGGTCTTAGCTGGTCAGGCTGGAAAATTACCAGCCAAATCCAGCTAAAACCAACTTGACCAGCCTGGTTTAAGCTGGACATAGCTGGTTTTGGCTGGACTCCCAGCTTGGCTAGGCTGGTCAAGCTGGTTTTAGCTGGTCATCTCCCAGCCTGACCAGCTAAGACCAGGCTGGAAATGGCTGGAAACCAGCCTGGAAGTGGCCAAAACCCCTCTAAAACCAGCCTGGTCGACCAGCTAAAACCAGCCAACCAGCCTAGGCTGGTTTAGGCTGGATTTTTCAGCAGGGTTGACTAGAGAAATCATTTGTTTATGATCACGTTTTATTCCTATCACACATTAAAGTTAATTTTACATAAAGTCATAGTGTACACAACAATCTCTGGGCTTGCTGCATGACAAATACCAAAAATTTAACAATTTATAAATAAATGGATCACTTTCTAGCCATCGGATATTAGGCATGGACATATAAACTGCCATCGTGATTTTCGAAAGTATTAAATCGCTTTGTAAACGTTTATTATTACCATTTCTTGAGTCTCCCCATTCAGTTGAAACGAGCGCTTGGAGCCACTTCGCGTGACGTCACACTTAACAAGTGGATTGCCCACCAGTCTACTAGAAGTGGTGAATATTTTCCTTAAAGGCTGTTTCTGTGTCACGTTAGCATCACTACTATACGAACAAATACTGTAAAAAGTTAATATACTTTTAATAAAAGCAGTGTAAAATATGACAAGTATGTCATTGCTGACCTGAAAGCACACCGGTTTAGTCTCTTCAAGTCCCATTTCAGATTGCAGTCCAAAGCCATGCCAAGGTACTTACAGGATTGGACTACCTGTATCTGTTCTCCAATAATGAATGTAGGTGTGAAATATTTCTTTTGAAGTCTAGTGACATTTCTGTAGTTTTTGTTGCCATTAGCCCCTTTCACACAGTGATACCGGTAAATATCTGGAAAATTTCCGGAAAGACTTTACCGGTATATTGAAAAAAGCGCTGTTCACACAGGCGAGGACGTTACGGAAATTTTCCGGAAAAGAGCATTCACACATCCATTCCAAAATACAGGTAAATTCTGACATCATTCACCACAGATGAGCTTTAAACGGCTGCGCTTGTGTTTGTAAACATTTGACTACATCACAAACTCTGTGGATGATCAATATTGTGAACAACTTTCGCAGGATCACTTTCGCATGTCGAGATGTTCATAATATGTGCGTGTGCAGGCGCTCACAGGCTGTTTCACAGGCACACGCAAAGCTTGAAGGTAAACAAACAACGGCTTATCATAAGCATCTCATCGATGATTATTTACACAGTTGGCATTAAGAAGAACATATAAACGTGATCTGACTAACTTCTAGCAGCTTAATGTGTCTGGAAAAATATTCAAAGGCTTTTATTCTCACAAACCGCGCGGACGTAAACGCATCTGACTGTTGTGATTGGCTAAAGCAGATGTCTTACGTCAGCACGTTCTAGACGTGCACGCGCTTATTACGGCAATCTTCCTTCTGCGTTCACACAGCGCAGCATTCCGGCAAATTACCGGTAATGTTACAACTTCTCTTTCCGGAAAATAGCCAGAACGAATTTACCGGTATTTACAAAAAGAGCCTGTTCACACATACAACCTTTCCGGAAAATTGCCGGCAATTTTCCGGAAAGGTCTGTATGTGTGAAAGGGGCTATCGTCTCTGATCTGACGATTTATGTCTGATGACCTATTAATCTACCTTTCACATATAAATGGTAATGCTAATAAAACTAGCAAGGTGTCCCCTACTCTATGTTCTGCTTCAGATGGAAGTACATCAGCATACTAAAGTAAAAGCCTCAGCTACTTTAACTAAGTGGACTCTAACATAACCTGATTTACCAGTTTATATGCAAATTGATAAACCGGCAATACAAAGTGAATCACATTTACACAACTGTTTTGGTTAATTTACTTAAATGGTTTCACCACGATGAAACTTTACCAGGAGAAAACTTGTCAATGTTTCTCGGTTCAAAAAAAATTGGGAGTTTGCAAAATATATTCTTATATACAGTGTGTGTGTGTGTGTGTGTGTGTAGTAGTAGTAGGTCCCAGCCAGGACAGGTGTTTAGACTTGACAAAGGGATCTGTGCAACCCAGGCTCATTCTGAAAACGTAGTCCAGTGGACGTTTCTGGAGACCGAGAAGGTACCCGGGAGGTACGCATTTTTGACGTTTTTTTTTTGTTTTTTTTTGCACGAATCCGTGAGAGGCTGATGTGTGCGCTTTATCGAATCTCAAATGTCTCTCACCAGTACGTATTTTTGCAAAAAAAAAAATTTGCGCAAATCCACCAGAGGCTGCTGTCGACCAACCATCTGTCTGTCTGACTGACTGAATGATGGACTGGGCGACTGGCCAATCGACTGACCCACCCTCCTCCTTCCCTAAACCCAACCAATTTTACCAATTGACTCGCCCGCCTACTTATTTACTAAACCCAACCGACGATTTACATCGTCCAGAAAAAGAAAAGCCCTCGTCTGATTTTCACTACATTCCCATGCTGTTGTTCACTCGTTCATTTTATCTTTTGGATTCTGTTTTTGTCGTACGCGTTTTCTTGAAGCGCTCTACTCGAACCTGGTCGTCGTCATTGTGGTCAACTCCTCTCTACATCTGAAGTCCAGCGACAAACACGACCAGCTAACTGGACAAACTGGTTGCAGTGGGAAAGCCCTCCACATGGAGGTAAGCGGTCAGCCGGTAAGCGTCACACCGCCCCGTAGCTCTCACTTAAAAAATGAAATGCAGCCTTACGTACCTCCGGCTACATATTCTGCGGTCTCCAGAAACGTCCACAGGACTACCTTTTCAGAATGAGCCTGTGTTGGATCTGTAAGATAATAAGTTGTCCCGGTGGTCTTGGGTTCTTGATACATCCATGTCCTCTCTGACTGTGCGGGACTGTGTTGAGGTCATACTTTATGACAACGATCCGCTCTGGACACAGACCAAATCCAAGATTATGTGAACCACTGGATACGGAGAGACAGACCAACTAATATCTGCGAGGATGACGTTCTTCTTACTGTGTCTTTTTGGAAAGTGTTCCTGGATCTCGTTACCTTAACCAAGCAATCTTTTAGGGCCGGTGTCCCGACAGAGTTTAGCTCAAGTTTCCTCGACACACCTGGCTGAAAGTTTCAAGTGTTCATCGTAAAGCTGTGGTCAGGCTGCACTTTTCTTCCCAAAGACTTCCATTCAAATGCGTCAGATTGGAAACGTAAGCTCGTGCGTCAAGTTTAGCAGTTCGCTGCATTGGAAAGTTGCTAAAATGGCATCACTTGACTGCGTGAAACCCTTCGAGGATCAAAACATGACCTCTCTGGACAGGAATTTAAAACATGGACCCATCGCTCGCTCTTTTAAATGTCTAATCATCTTGATTAATACTTTTCGCATCGCCATACGACAGAGTTTCGCAAGATCGAACTCTAGTGTGACCGCAGCTTTAGAGCTTGATTTGCTTGCTCAGGTGTGTTTGATTAGGGTTGGAGCTAAACCCTGCAGGACACCGGCTACTAGGAGCAAGTTTGGTGACCCCTAGAATGAAAACAGATGAGCGTTAGAGATTGATCGTTGTTAATCACGTTGACACCACACTAAAATATCAAACATTTCTTCTCCACAGGACTCTGTTCATTTGCTGTGAGCATCCCACGTGACTATGTTCTAATTCCGCAACAGAAGACTTGGGTCCAGGCACAAACATTTTGCAGACAGAATCACATTGATTTGGCCACGGTTCAGAGCAATGAAGACTATGGAAATCTACAACAAACGGTGTATAATATGGCAACGATGGCTTGGATTGGCCTCTATGAGGACATAAATAGCTGGCGCTGGTCTTATAGAAATATGAAAATCGTGTTCTCTACTTGGAGCGCTACAGAACCAAACAACTTCGATGGTGAAGAGGCATGTGGTTTGATCCAGGACGGCAACTGGAACGACTGGAATTGCAGTATACTATTTCCATTTGTTTGCTTACATGGTAAGGAATGCACCATTTAGTGAACAGCGTTTAATGCTGAAGAAAATAACTGAAATAGAAAACAAACTGGTTGTAGTATTATTGGCTGGATTAATAATAGTCAGCTACAGTTCTCTTTGAGATTTAAACATTTTATGTGTCTCTTTAAAGTCGCCTTAAAATTTAACGTAACTTTAATATCAGTATATTTATTTGTATATGTATATTGTAGAGTTTGATGTATATGATGCGACTCTGCATTTCATTATTTTGTAAAAAAAAAAAATTTGCTTTCACATTTCATAACCCTCACTTCTTGAAACGACTTTTCTTCTGGTCACATGGAATGCCTTTAAAGCCTAGCTAGCAGTCATTTAGGATGGAGCCATCAGTTCTTTAGGGTGGAGCTATGAGTTATTTAGGGCGGGGATATCAGTTCTTTGCGGCGGAGCTAACAATCATTTAGGGCAGGGATATCAGTTCTTTAGAGTGGGGCTATCAGTCCTTTGGGGTGAGCATGTCAGTCAATTAGAGAGGGGATATCAGTTCTTTAGGGTAGGGCTATTAGTCATTTAGGGTGGGAATATCAGTTTTTTTTAGGGTGGAGATATCGGATCTTTAGGGTGGAGCTATCAGTCATTTATAGTGAGGAAATCGGTTCTTTAGGGCGGGGCTATCAGTTCTTTAAGGTGGAGCAGTCAGTCATTTGGAGCGGGCATATAAGTTCTTTTTAGGGTGGGGATATCAGTTCTTTAGGGCGGAGCTATTAGTCATTTAGGGTGGGGATAACAATCATTTAGGGTGGGATATCAGTTCTTTAGGGCGGAGTTATCTGTCATTTAGGGTGGGGATATCAGTTCGTTTTAGGGTGGAGCTATCAGTAATTTAAGGTGCGATATAATTTTTTAGGGTGGGGTTATCAGTTCTTTGGGGCGGAGCTATCATTCATTAAGGGTGGGGATATCAGTTCTTTAGGGTAGAGCTATTAGTCATTTAGGGCGGGGATATAATTTTTTTAGGGCGGGGTTATCAGTTCTTTATGGTGGAACTATCAGTCATTAAGGGCGGGGATATCAGTCATTTATGGTGGGGGTATCAGTTTGTTTTAGGGTGGAGCTATCAGTCATTTAGGGTGGGATATCATTTTTTGGGCGGGTTATCAGTTCTTCAGGGCGGAGCTATTAGTCATTATGGGCAGGGATATCTGTTCTTTAGGGCGGAGCTGTCAGTCATTTAAGGCGGGGCTATCAGTCATTTAGGGTAAGGATATCAGTTTTTTTAGGGTGGAGCTATCAGTCATTTAGGGTGGGGATATCAGTTCTTTAGGGTGGAGCTATTAGTCATTTAGGGCAGGGATATCAGTTTTTTAGGGTGGGGATATCAATCATTTAGGGTGGGATATCAGTTCTTTAGGGCGGAGCTATTAGTCATTTAGGGCAGGGATATCAGTTCTTTAGGGCGGAGTTATCTTTCATTTAGGGCGGGGATATCAGTTCGTTTTAGGGTGGAGCTATCAGTCATTTAAGGTAGGATATCATTTTTTAGGGTGGGGTTATCAGTTCTTTGGGGCGGAGCTATCAGTCATTAAGGGCGGGCTATCAGTCATTAAGGGTGGGAATATCAGTTTTTTTAGGGCGGAGCTATCAGTCATTTAGGGTGGGGATATCAGTTCTTTTGGGCAGAGCTATCTGTCATTTAGGGTGGGGCTATCAGTCATTTAGAATGGAGCTGTCAGTCATATAGAGCGGGATATAATTTTTTTTAACACAAGATTATCAGTTTGTTTTAGGGTGGAGCTATCAGTCATTTAGGGTGGGATATCATTTTTTGGGCGGGTTATCAGTTCTTCAGGGCGGAGCTATTAGTCATTATGGGCGGGGATATCAGTCATTTATGGTGGGGGTATCAGTTTGTTTTAGGGTGGAGCTATCAGTCATTTAGGGTGGGATATCATTTTTTAGGCGGGTTATCAGTTTTTTCAGGGCGGAGCTATTAGTCATTATGGGCGGGAATATCTGTTCTTTAGGGCGGAGCTGTCAGTCATTTAGGGCGGGGCTATCAGTCATTTAGGGTAGGGAAATCAGTTTTTTTAGGGTGGAGCTATCAGTTATTTAGGGTGGGGATATACGTGCTTTAGGGCGGAGCTATTATTAATTTAGGGCGGGGATATCAGTTCTTTAGGCAGGAGCTATCAGTCATTTAAGGCACAGATATCAGGTTTTTTTCAGGGTGGAGCTGTCAGTCATTTAGGGTGGGGATATCAGTTCTTTAGGGCGGAGCTATTAGTCATTTAGGGTGGGGAAATCAGTACTTTAGGGCGGAGCTATTAGTCGTTTAGGGCAGGGAAATCAGTTCTTTAGGATAGAGCTATTAGTCATTTAGGGCGGGAATATCAGTTCTTTTTAGGGTGTAAAAAATGAAATCTGATTTAATGAACTCTTATTACAGAAAATGGAACAGACCGGTTCGTTTTTATCAGTGATGCAAAGACCTGGCCGGACGCTCAGAGTTACTGCAGGCAACATTACACAGACCTGGCCGTCATTCAGAATGATCTTGAGAATAGGCTGGTGAGTAGTCAGATGAAGACCTACTCGAGTGCTTGGATCGGTCTGTTCAGAGACACGTGGAAATGGTCCGATGGTACAAATGTCTCCACTTCCTCCTTTGCCTGGCCGGGTAAACAACCAAAAATGAATACTCTTCAAATACCCTGTGGAGTTTCAGACTCTGGTGGCTTGACCAGTTATCAGATCTGCTCAAGCGCGCTTCCCTTCCTCTGCATCCTCCGTAAGTTTGATTTCTGAGCCTTAGCTGCTAATTGTTACATAGAAACATAGACATTCATGTGATATAAATTCATATTTTGTATTTTACATTTAAAAATGTGTCATATTTAAAACATATGTTTAGAAATATTGCTAAAATGGCCGCTTTCATCTTTTATTCTCATTTGAATAGCAAATATGTACATACTGCGGGGAAAATAAGTATTGGACACGTCATGGTTCTTCCTGGCAATAATATCTCCAAAGGAGCTGTTGATATGGAATGGAACCTGATTTTATAAACAGACAATACAACCATAATTTGTAATAACAATGAAAAAAAAGTACTAAACTACTGAAAATCAATTTAATACTTTATATAAAAGGCTTTTTTAGTAACCCCTGCTGAAAAATCCAGCTTAAACCAGCCTAGGCTGGTTGGCTGGTTTTAGCTGGTCAACCAGGCTGGTTTTAGATGGGTTTTGGCCACTTCCAGACTGGTTTCCAGCCATTTCCAGCCTGGTCTTAGCTGGTTAGGCTGGGAGATGACCAGCTAAAACCAGCTTGACCAGCCTAGCCAGGCAGGGAGCCCAGCCAAAACCAGCTATGTCCAGCTTAAACCAGGCAGGTCAAGCTGGTTTTAGCTGGATAGTTCATTTTCCAGCTTGACCAGCTAAGACCAGGCTAAAAATGGCTGGAAACCAGCCTGGAAGTAGCCAAAACCCCTCTAAAACCAGCCTGGTTTACCAGCTAAAACCAGCCAACCAGCCTAGGCTGGTTTAAGCTGGATTTTTTAGCTGGGACGGCAGCTTAAAGAAGCCTCTCATATGGAGAATGAAGTCACGTGCATTGCTCAGGTGTGAGTTTCACACAGACTTCAACAGAGTGTCAAAATCTGGATGGTTCTGTGGGGCTCGTCTGTCAAATCTGAGCTTATTTTAGTATTTTCAATTGGATTCGGGTCAGGTGATTGGCTGGGCCATTCTACAGCTTGATCTTCTTTCTCTGAGTTTCCCTGACTGTGTTTTGGATCATTGTCTTGCTGAAATGTCCACCCTGGTTTCATCTTCATCCTCCTGCAAATGTAGATGTTGGACTGAAGCAGCGAATCTGAATGTTATCAGTCGATTGAATGTGGTTATCAGCTGATAGATATGGGCCAATAGGGGCCTTCTGTGCCTACTGGTAGGGTCAGAAGGCTGTTATTAATCATCCATATGGTTAATTAGCTATATGAGACATATCCTCGCGTAAATCGATTGACCTACCCTCCTACTTCCCTAAACCCGTCTGTTTTTTTAAAACGCAACCAAAAGCAAATTACTTGTTTGGCTTTTGTCTTGCCTGCTTTCTGAAACCGTTCCTCATCAAACTGGCATCGCTGTCAACTCCGCACCATGTCACAAGTCTGCCGACGTACACTGTGAGCCACTGGAAAAACTGGTAACAGCAGAAAAGCAATTCATACGGAGGCAATCGCTCATACCGCCACGTAGCATTCATTTTAAAGACAAAATGCAGACTGAGTCTGCTGAATATTTATATTATTTATTAAACTTCCTATTAATTATATTTAATAACATCTACCCCAACCCTAAACCCAACCGTCACAGCAATGTAAAAACAGGAGTCTTCTCTATTAGTATAGCTGATAAATCATGCGGATGGATGATAATAGCCTTCTGAGCCTACCAGTAGGCACAGAAGGCCCCTACTGGCCCATATCTATCACCTGACAACACCTTTTCAATCGACTGATAGCATTCGAAGTGGGTGACTGAAGCAGCTGATATTCATTTACACTGAGGAAGGGCGGAGAAATACTGAGAGATATCAGCTGCTGTCTGGGCTTTCCATGTCTTTCTACAACTCCCTTTCTTCATGCGTTCAATACTTTTTCCCTGCGTCATTTAATTTCATTACACTTCATTTGTAAACTAATTACATTTGTTTTCTTTTCATATATAAATTTCTTTGGTTTTCACCAGCATCTGGGGAAAATTTCAAGTCAACAGCACCTTTAGTAAAATGTTTTCGGAGAAAACTGGTGACATGCTCAATATTTAATTTCCCCCCTCTATATGTGGCCATTTTTGAACACATTTAAAAATAGCAGGCATTTTTCCGAACTTTGAAATGTTTCAAAACCCTTTTGTATTAGGAACTACTTTCTTCCGCCATTCATTCACATCTGCAGCTGACGTCAGAACAGCGGAAGCCGTTACTAATTCACCAACGTCACTTTAGAGCTAGTGTTTGAATGACTCTGTATGTCTAGAGTGATCTCTTTAAGATCATAAGGCTGAACGTGACATGAAATGCCATCCATCTACAGAGATATCTTTTTACAGTGTTACAGTCTACAGTATTTCTCTGTTGCAATCGAGATTTCACAATAATTTACCCCAAAAATAACAACGAATCCACTAACGTTACCAGACTGCTGTTGCGTTTGCGATAAGGAAAAATGTTAAACACGTGTGGGAATTTCTTATTTCTTTCTGCCAACACAACACACATTACTGATATGCAAGTAAATCTGTATAAATACAGCACTACAACATACAAGAGAGAGAGAGAGATAGATCAACGTCACTTTAGAGCTAGTATTGGAATGATTCTTTATAGCGTAATGTGAAGCGACGCTTCTGGTGTGTGACCCCCTTAGGTGATGACAAAACAACAAGTTTTGCTCACATTTTAAGATTAGAAGCTTGAACGTGACATGAAATGCCATCCGTCTACAGAGATTTCTCACCAGACTGCTGTTGTGTTTGCGATAAGGAGGGACGAGGCTCAATCCAGCTTCTTATTCGCTGCTTCTTATTGACTCTATCCGGTCCACCTTAAAAACCACGAGGCTTCCGTTTTTCAGCTTTTTATCTGCGCTCAAGAGATCACACTGAGCAAGGGCTTATTATGCTGTTCTGACGCCATCTTGTGGATAGACGACATCAATTGTCTTTGGCCGCTGATGAGCTGTCAGAAATTGTAAATATTTTAAAATAGGCATTATTCTTGCAAATAAACGGCATAGTTACAATCTAAACGACTACATTCTCGACTAAAAAAGCCTCAAAAGTATATTTTGTTGTCTAACCGCAGTAATATTTGTCTAGCTGTAGAGTCTGCTTGTTGCTGGCTGTATGTGGGCGGATTAATACACAAAGGGTAAGAGGCTAAACGAATAGATATTCTTCAAGAGACTTCTACACAGCTTAAAGTGACATTTAAAGGCTTAACTAGGTTAATTAGGTTAACTAGGCAGGTTAGGGTAATTAGGCAAGTTAATGTATAACGATGGTTTGTTCTGTAGACTATCGAAAACAAATATAGCTTAAAGGGGTGAATAATATTGACCTTAAAATGGTGTTTAAAAAATTGAAAACCGCTTTTATTCTAGCCGAAATAAAACAAATAAGACTTTCTCCAGAAGAAGAAATATTATCAGACATACTGCGAACATTTCCTGAATCTGTTCAACATCATTTGGGAAATATTAAAAAAGAAAATAAATCAAGAGGGAGAATAATCTTCAACTGTAAATATAATATTAACATATTATTATGAATATCAACTCAGAGTTCTATTTTTTTTAAAAAAATGAATCAAAGTCTTTAAATGTTGATTTCTTCATAATCGATCAAATGTGTGTTGTATTCTACCAGGTGCAAAGAAACAGATTGTGAGAGTGATGGTGAAAAATTTTCAGAATCGAAATGACCCAGCAGCGATGGAGGGTATCGTAGACTGGGTAAGTGTTAAAGGGTCACGAAACACCAAAACACATGTTTTGAGCTGTTGACAGTCGTATATGTGTCCCACACTGCTAAAAACACTATTAGGACACCTATATTTCACTAAAAAGTGTAAATTGGCTGTTTTTGCGTTATTTCAAGCAAATTCGTACTTCCGGTTTGAAACGAATTTTTGAAGCTGCGTCACAGTCATGACATAATAGCGTGTATTCCAGCGTGCAGACTGGACGTCTGTGCCAGAGTGAGTCTTATTACGTCTTACAGTGTGATGCATTAATGCATGAGTAAGGCTTGGTTCAAACCAATCAGCGCGCTCTATTGTGCAACTTCATTAATATTCATTACTGTCAGAGTGTAGACGGCAGAGACGCCACGTTGTGTTGGCAAAACAAGCGTGAAGTGTTGCTTTTATAGTTTGCTGCAGTTAAGTTTCGTTTTCATTTTCTCTCTGTGAGAGCGCAGACTCGTGTGGATTAAGTATACGCGACGCGCGACAACAATAACTTACGTGTCTAAGGAGGATTATTGTTTACCTGAGAGCTGTTCTCATCTGCAAACGCTGAAATCCGGATTCGCTTGTAGTCTCCTCTTAATAAAGACGCGGCTCTAGTTGCTGGTGATTGTCCTGTCTCTACAGATTTGGTAAGTGAGCGACCAGTGCTCTTTGTTTATTCAGTTTGTTCGTATCGAACAAACTATTGCACCGAGTGTAAACATGTTAGCACCACAACCAAACTATAACCTCGTGTAGGATTTTCACTGCATTTAGTGACCGGAATAACACACGCGGCTTTCTGACGCTACCTGCCGTGTGCATCTAAGTTTCCGGGAAATGCAGAGTTTTTTTCTCTCATTCGCCGTGCGGTATCAAACATTGCATGAAAAATACACGCTTAGAGCAGCGCCTCGAATCAAATATCTCGTTTGTTGCGAGGGGCATGAATGAATTCCCTGAATGAAAGAGCCAAACTGCAGTTAAAGTCCACCATTTAATAATTTGGCAAATAATTAGACTACAGATGTCCATGTAAACACCGTCACTTTGTCCCCAGTGCGTGTGTATTTTGACTCTGAAAGTCAGCGCACCCAAATAGACACTCCCACACCATGCCTCTTTAATTCCTCCGACACTCCCCCCTAAACAGAGCTGGACACGCCCACTTTTCTGACTTTTTCCAAAGTAGAGGTGTGAAAACACCCTGCTGAAACGAGGCGGTTTCATGGCCCTTTAAATCAATACTGCTGAAACAAAGAATTGATCATCTGTAGTTTAGTTTCACATTTCACAACACTACTTACTGTCCCATGAAGCATTAGCAACATTAATAATATACAGTACACCATCATGAAAGTAAGCACATCTTCATCTTTCTTCCTCTTGAAACTCTGACTACATCCAAAAGTCATTAATGTATTTTTTAAAGCAATAATAACATTCATTCGAACTATTCAGCTAGTTTGAAACCAAATGTTACAGTTGTTTTTTTTTATTAGGTAGCACTCAGATTTAAGTAGGGATGGAGACACTGCCTATGGATGAGCCTGCATTATTCAGTGGAAGTTATCTCAGAATAACATACCTTGGAATGTTGCAACTGACCAATCAGAATCCAGGATTCCAGACGGCAGTGGGGTTGGGTACCAAAACTCGGTACTTTATTGGCACAGGTGCAAAATTATAAAAGCCAGACGCATTGTCTGATCGGTACTGGAGAATTATTGCCGAATAAACATTACGTACAGTAGCATACTGACCAACCTTTTCTAATTAGTCATATTTGGCACCGTTTACACTGCCAGTTAAATGTGACCCGATTTTTTGCTCATATGTGACACGGATCGGATCTGTACTATGACCTTGGATGCATTCGGATGTTCAGAGATCGGTTTCTGGCCTCCTTCATGTGTGTAAATAAATCAGAAATGTGACAATGCGGCTATCATGTAAACAGGCAGATCGATTTATTGAGGCGTTTCGTACGTCGTTAAACTAAGACACTGTGGTACTCTCTGCGGTTTAATGACGAAGAAGAAAGAGCATGTGTGGGGACGCCAACGCGGTAAACGACAGATGTAACAGAGGCTAAATTTACCTGCCTTCTTGCCCTGTGGGGTTATGAGTTAGTGGAGGACACCATATATAAACCATATAGGCGCAAGCTACGATGACGACCCTTTCCCTCCCCCTCAAAATCCTTACGTTATATTTCGCAGAGCTAAAAGCAAGACAATTTCTTCCATCGTGGCCAGTGTTGTGCAGATGCTAGAACCCGCATTTACGCATGCGCGACGCCAGAAATTGTATGGCAAGAGTAAACGCATGAATTGGATATGGGTCACAATTAAAAGAACGTGTGAACAGGCAAATAAACTCCGATAAAGGCAACAAAACGGAGTTGGGCATCAAGACCTGACCAGACCTGATATTCTTCTGCACTGCGAGAAACACTCGTCTTGTTCCACCGTAGGCAGTACACACCGCCAAGAGCACACACCTGAAGCGAGACTCGCACACACAGCTCGTAAGCTTGCGCTTAATGGAGCAACGATGGCAGAGAGAACCAAATGGTCAAGAGTATGTATGTATTTCAGCTGAGTGCACACTGACAATGCTCGTCGGAACAAGTGGAACAAGTAGTTTTTCGTAAAATCTGCGGCCCTCCAGGATTCCAGTTTGAGACGTCCGATCTAAATGAATAGTTTATAAGCACACGGTTACATTGACAATTGTATTTCATTTTCTGCTGTGGCCTAAATATATCTTAAACATTAAAAATGCTTTTACGTTACTTAACAAATAGATGAATGATAATAATAAACTACGCTTATTAAAAATCATATAAAAAACGGATTATTTTTACATCGCAAGAGGCTCCAAAACTATTCCCTTTAATCCCCTGTGCTAATGATAAATCATAAACATTAGCCTCAGCTGATCGTTTAACAGCGTTTTGCAACTCGAATAGGGTATTTTTCAACTGTAGGGGCTGTGTTTTGACGGTCCAAAACGCAGGGCGCAAACGCTTTCAGGGCGTGTCAGAACGCATTTTTGCTAATTTAAGGACGGGAAAATCCGCTTTGCGCCGTGGCGCATGATCTAAAAGGGTTGAGTTTATTTTCTTAATGAGTTATAGGCGTGTTTTGAGAATAAACCAATTAGAGTCTCATCTCCCTTTAAGAGTCAGCTGCGTCGCGTCATAAGCGCAGTTGCTATTTACATGATGTAAAGTAAATGTTAGTGGAAAAACTGAGCATTTCACTAGCAAACAGTTGTTAAACAGACTGTTAAACAGAGCATCTACTGCGTGAAAATGAGAGATAATGGATCGCTCTTGGATAGGTAAACCTTTACGCACAGACGTCAATTAGTCTATAAATAATTAATTGCGTTTGTTAAGCGCAAATATTCGTTTCAAAACTATTTCTAAATTCAGTTCTAATTTCCAGCAAACGAATAAATGAACAATAATAACGAAGTGCGTTCAAAAACCTGAGTTATATCCTAAAACACATGCTGTGCTGTTTTTAATAAAACAAATATAAATATGGATATAATAAGTAATGCTGTTATGATTGTAATGAATTGTTGTGAATGAACTGAAAAAGCCTCCCGAGATGAAGAAGACATAAAAGCAGTGGTTTTTCATATTTATGTCGGCTAGAAAATAATATGTTTTGTAATATTTTAATCCTTTATATTCTATATCTATTCTTATTATATCCTATATATATATCCTTAATGTTTACATTTTTTCATATGTAAAGATATTTGCCTATTGCTCTCTTGTGTGTGTTAAGCAGTGTGTAAGCGAGGTGCAACTCTGCGCTGGAGTTTAGACCGGGTTAGTTTTGGCCTAATGAAAAATCTATTATAGTTTCTCAAAATAGCGACGCGCCAGCGGTCCGCCTCAGAACGCCTTCCTTTTTAGAGCAGAACGCCTATGGGCGCACAAATGAGCGCTAATGCATTTGCTATTTAAACAGCGTAGCGCAACGCCTCAAAACCACTCTTGCGCCAAGCTTAAACTACCAAAAGATTATTGCGCCGCGCCTTGCGCCACACTGCGCCGGGTGTATGATAGGGCCCTAGGAGGCTAAGAAAGGTAGAAAAGGCGAATGTGTTGATTTTTCTCCAGATGAATGGTTAAAAACTGAGTCATTTATTAAAAAAAACACTACAAAAAAGTACAGATTAGAGAACCGTTTAAGTACCGAACCAATAAGGGGTATAGATAAAAGTAGTAATACCGTTAAAACCTTAACAATACCTCTCCCTAAAAAGCAGTGTAATAAACCAGGGGTTCTCAACCTTTTTCACTTCAGGGCCCACTTCTTTCTCTGATCCATTTCTGAAGGTCCACCAGTCTGACATTTTCTCAAATGTTAGTATGAAATGCTAATTTAAACCTTTATTTATTAACAAATATATACATATATTTATACAACAGTTCTGTCTGGTTCTTGAATCTGATTGGATGATAGCCGTGCGATATTTCGCCAGTAACATCACACAAAGGCCTCTTCACCCTTCACCTCTGTGTATTACTCCGCCCACATACAGCCAGCAACAGAGAGACGCTACAGTTTCACAAATATTACTGCTGTTAGACGACAAAAGGTACCTTTGAGGCTTTTTTAGTCGAGAATGTAGCTGTTTAGATTGCAACTATGCAGTTTATTTATAATTACAGTGCCTATTTTAAAATATTTACAATTTCTGAGAGAGCTCGTCGGCGACGGTTGACGCTTTCTATCCAGAAGATGGCGACAAAACCGCATTATAAACCCTTATGCTTAGAAGATATAACAGTCTGATTTCTAATAAATATTCCCTTATAAAACACTCACAGCACATCAATTTGGACAACTGCGAGCATATATTTAACATTTCAAAGAAATATTCACAGAGACTTTAACTCCACGCATAGTTTGTGAATGAACAGACTTGCGTGTACTAGCTGCAGACGTGATCATGAGGCAGTTTTTGCGCTGAGTTTGTAGTCATCCATCAGAGAACAGGAGAAAGAGCGTTACTTTAATCATTCTAATATAGCATATTAATCCAAAAATTATAGCATAAATAGAAGAAACAGACGTCTTTGGAAAGTGTCTTTGCTAAGGGGAAAAAACCCAGTAAATGGCCCGCGAACTGCCAAGGAATGGATTCCCAACCCATTTGTCAACAAATCAGGTGAATCCAGCATGGCTCTGCAAGAAGATCAACTGATGGAGATCACAATTGGGGCCGTTCGCTTAGCGCGTATTTCTAGAGTTTGCACAAGTTTGCTGTTTCCAATGGAAGTGCGCGACAATGAGCTTACCGCGAGTCACGTGACAAGAATTGATCGATCACACACACCAAAAATGGACAATTTTATAATCTGTTCTCCACAATAAAGACAGTCTCCCTGATTGGCTTCGCCCTAATCCTCACACTAATTGATAGAGCATAACGAATAACATGCAAGTGGTAAATTGTAATACCCTTTCCATTTCTTTCCATTATACACCAGTGTAAATACTGATATTTTTGTTGTTGAATGTCAAAAAGGGACAATTTAAAGGCCAACAGTTTACGTTTTTTAGTTACAAATGGCCTACTGATGTTTTGCTTTATATTTTCCATCAGGCTATTATTTTTGCGTAAACATCTAGATATAGTACTAAACATTCTGTTTATTTGAAAACAACATTTTTTGTCATCATTACAGCAAACTTATATGAGCGATTATATCATTAAATGTGGAGGGGGCCTCACAATATTTTGCAGGGAAAAAGCGGTCTCAGGCAAAAAAAAAGGTTGGGAACCACTCAGGGCCGGCGCATCCATAGAGGCGAAATAGGTGGCCGCCTAGGGCGGCAGAATAGAGAGGGCGGCGTCCCCGACACTACACTCACCACCCCCGCCCTCAGTTATATCCACGTCTAGTGTGGCAGAATAGAGAAGGCGGTGTACCCGACACTACCCTCACCACCTGCGCCCTCAGTTATATCCATGTCTAGTGTGGTAGAATAGAGAGGCAGGCGTCCACAACACTACCCTCCCCACCCACGTCCTCAGATATATCAGCGTCTAGGTCGGCAGAATAGAGAGAGTGGCGTCCATGACACTACCCTCACCACCTGCGCCCTTAGTTATATCCACGTCTAGTGTGGTAGAATAAAGAGGCAGGCGTCTGCGACACTACCCTCACCACCCGCGCCCTCAGTTATATTCGCGTCTAGGGCAGCAGAATAAAAAAGTCCGTCATCCGCAACAGCCCCCCCCCCCCCCTTTCATTTTAGGGTTGAGGGCGCCGTGACCGTCCTTTGCCTAGAGCGGCAGTTCAGCTTGCTCTGGCCCTGGAACCACTGACTTAGGGTATTAGGGTATCTGATTGGTGAATCATAAATTGGATAATGCGGGACCAGCCACAAATAATCATAAGCATCAGAAGCTTTTTACATCCACCTAGTTTTATTGTGCATTTTGGAATTTTGCATAAAACATTAGGAATAGGTTAGTAATAACTAGTTTAGTTTAAAATAGGGTCATGTGGAAACCCAATGGACACCTTGACCAAAAATACAGCAAGACTGCAAATCAGTTGACTACTGTGCTCTTTAATTGACGTCAAATTGACATCTAACACTGGCGACAAACGTCAATCACAGGACAGCCAGTGTTAGATGTCAATTTGATGTTGTTTCGAGATCAAGGTCGTTTAAACGCATTGTCGGGACACAAAATACAGTGTAAATTTGTCAATTGTAATCGAAGCTTTTAGATATTCTGCCATTATTTTGGTGGTCAAATGGGCATCAGAGTGTGGATGTCAAATGGACATCAAGGTTTTGACATCAAAGTCATTTTTTAAATGACCGCCAAATTAACGTCATTTTGAAATGAAGGTGCAAGCTTGGAAGTGCAGACACTGAGAGAGTATGACTACTAGCAATACTTAGTAACAAATGCCTGATTCTCTTCTTCAGATAAGCCAGATGCTGAAGAAATGGGGTCTAGAAACGCAAACAAAAGTGACGTTGAGAATTCAGCCAGACGGAAACGTCTTCACACTTTTCAAGAAACCATGCAAACAAAACATGTGTCAGTCAGAAGCTGCAGAGCACTGCTAACTCACAGACGTGTTCAACTCTGTCCTTGTAAAGTCAACAATATGTCTTAAGGGGACGTTCAGATAAAGTCTAACTATGCGGTGCCATGACTAATATGTTTTGTTTACTGTTTTGTTCGATCATCCTAACGTATGGATTAATGATTATGTAAATAATTTCTGTTATTTTAGCGTGGCTTGCTAACAGAATCACTTGAATTAGCTCATGTCAACACATGTAAAGTGCACCGTACGGGAACTTAAGTCCTTTAAACATATCTTTGTAATTGTTAAATTGTATTCTTGCTTGTTTGCTTTATATCTGTTCAAATAAAACGACTAGAAGTGTTGGCTGTGAATATTTTCTGAATACCATTTCATCAATAAATCACCTATACAGCAGTGTTTCTCAACCATGTTCCTGGAAGACCACCAGCTCTGCACGTTTTCTTAACCGAACACTCCTGATTCAGATCATCAGCTCATTAGCAGAGGCTAAAAGAGCTGTAATGGATGTGACCGACAAAGGAGACATCCAAAACATGCAGTGCTGGTGGTCCTCCGGGAACGTGGTTGAGAAACACTGACCTACAGCTCCTTTACTTTTTTAGGCTTAGCATGCTGTCCCTGGAGAGAACCCTGAGCTCAGAGATAATTATGCCCAGGGCTTCCGCCTGGTCCTTTAGTTCTGGAGAGCTCGCACTGGTAAGGGGGAGATGGGGTGGATGGGGGGTGGTTCTCAAAAACAAAAGAAAACGAAGGTAGTAATGCTACACGGGCTATTTATAGTGAGTTTGGAATGATCTGATTGGCTTACTGATTAGTGGTGGGCAAAGCAAGGCTTCGTGAGACACTGAAACAGTCGAAGCAAATGTGTCGAAGCTTCGAAAACCATCTCTACAGTGATACCTAGTGGTCATTTTATGTATTGCTCTAGAACAGCTTCAGCAAAGAAACAGTTACACAACGTGAAGACCTAAACCCCATGTTGTAGAATTGATACTTCGAGTGATTTAGTGGAGCGGTGATAGTTAGCGTGCAGAGATATGTAGTTCCAATACAAGGTGATGCAGCTATATTTGTTAGTTCTTAAGCGATCTGTTCTAACGTGCTTTGTTTTAACATTGGTCTGACATCCCATTTGACACTTTTTGAATAAACATGTCTTGTTTTGGTCATAAAAATTAACATTAAAATACATAAAGTGACCATTTGTGAGATTTTTTGCAAGCCGGGAATCGAACTTAGGACATTTGTATAAATAGAGGGTTCTCCCTACCCTGTTAATCAAACGCAGATTCGCCAGGGCTCAAAATGCTTCGGAAATGTCTGATGCTTTGAATCGATTTAGTCACGGGACCTTGTGCTCTGGATCATGCTTCGGTGCAGTGTTTTAAAACACTTGCGAAAACGCTCTTTGAAACACTTGCGGCAGCCATCTACTAATTACAGATGAGGGACCAGCTGTGATCAATCATATCACATGCTCCTTTCGGAACTAGTTTGTGAAACTTCACTTAAAATCTCTATTAAATAGAAATTAAACTGTGACTGTGAGTCAGACATGACCATTTAGCTTTATTAAATATGAAATATTTAACATTTTCATAACACACATAGCACTCTTTACATGACAAACTCAATTACACAAAAACACAAACACTAAACCTGGCAAAGCGTGGCAATGCAAGCATTCTTTAATTCATTGCTCATGTGCTTTTTTTTAGCAAATGTACTCTTGCTTGATTTTTATAAAAATAGAACTGTTCTGCAACATATGTTTGTATATGAAGAGTTCCGATGCAAAAACCTCTAAGCGCTATCTGAAAATTCATTCATTCAATCATTCATTTTCTACCGCTGTTCTAGGGCCGAGTCGTGGGGGCAGCAGTCTTAGGTGAGAACCCCTGACTTCCCTTTCCTCAGACACTTCCTCCAGCTCCTCTGGGGTGATCCCGAGGCGTTCCCAGGCCAGCCGAGAGACATAGTCCCTCCAGCGTGTCCTGGGTCTTCCCCAAGGCCTCTTACCGGTGGGACATGCCCTGGAACACCTCCCTAGGTAGGCATCCAGGAGGCATCTAAAACAGATGCCCGAGCCACCTCAGCTGACTTCTCCTGATGTGGAGGAGCAGTGGCTCTACTCCGAGCTCCTCCCGGGTGTCAGAGCTCCTCACCCTGTCTATAAGAGTGCGCCCTGCCACCCTTTGAAGATAACTCATTTCGGCTGCTTGTATCCGAGATCTTGTCCTTTCAGTCATGACCCAAAGCTCATGAACATAGGTGAGAGTAGGAACGTAGATTGACCAGTAAATCGAGAGCTTTGCCTTTCGGCTCAGCTTCTTGATCACCACAACGGACCGGTACATCGACCGCATTACTGCTGCCACTGCACCAATCCGCCTGTCAATCTCACGTTTCATCCTTCCCTCACTCGTAACAAAACCCCAAGATACTTAAACTCCTCCACCTGGGGTAAGGACTTTCCTCCAACCTGGAGATGGCAAACCACCTTTTTCCGCTAGAGCACCATGGCCTCGGACTTGGAGGTGCTGATTCTCATCCCAGCCGCGTCACACTCGGCAGCAAACCCCGATCTGAAGATGTCTTATACAATGAGCATTCTCTTTAGCCTCCTATGTTTATGGTCAGCTATTTCCAACATAGGCTCATTCTGAAAACGTAGTACTATATACGTTTCTGGAGACCGTGAATTATGTAGCCAGAAGTACATATGGCTGAATTTCATTTTTTACGCGAACGCTACAGGACGGTATGACGCCATTACTTTTTACGCATTCCAGCTGACCGCTTACCTCCGTGTGAATGGCTCTCCCACTGAAACCAGTTGGTTCCGTTAGCTCGTCATGTACGACAGCGGATTTGAGAGGCAGAGAGCAGTCGACCACAACAACGAGACTGGAGTTTGGTGAAAAACAGTTCTAGAAGGCAGGTAAGACAAAAACAGAACCCCAAAAAAATAAAATAAGAGGGTGAGAATGTGGTAAAATCCGAAAACGTGTTAAAAATCAGACGAGGGCTTTTCTTTTTCCGCATTGCTTTTGAAAATTGTTGGTTGGGTTTAGGGAAGTGGGTGGGCGAGGGTCAATCGATAAAATTAGTTGGGTTTAGGAAAGGAAGAGGGTGGGTCAGTCGATTGGTCATTCAGTCAGCAAGTCAACAGCGGCCTCTGGTGGGTTTATGCGACAACAGCGGGCATCAATGGCACTCGCGAGAGAAATTTGAAGAATACACAGCGGCCTATCGTGGATTCTCGAAAACAAAAACTGCATAAAAACGCACATCCTGGGACATGTTCTGTGTAGAGTTTGCATGTTCTCCCGGTGTTGGCGTGGGTTTCCTCGGGGTGCTCCGGTTTCCCCCACAGTCCAAAACCATGTGGCATAGGCGAACTGGCCGTAGTGTAGGTGTGTGAATGGGAGTGTAAGAGTGTTTCCCAGTACTGGGTTACAGCTGGAAGGACAACGGCTGCGTAAACCATATAACGGATGAGCAAACATATGCTGGAGGTTCATTCTACTGCCACCTCTGAAGAATAAAGGGACTGAACCGGAAAGAAAACGAACGAATGAATAATCTGGTCATTCATAAATCTGAATGTCTCCGAATAAAAAAAAATGAAATAAAAAAAACTTAAAAATATGGAAAGAGAAATGACACGTTATATAAAACAAAATGAAATGTATATTACATGTTTCAGAATGTAGTGAAGTGAAAGTTTAAAGTATTTCATGGGTAATGTGCTAAGATCAATGTACAGATGTGCAAAGGTAAACACGTTATTACTGTCCAGCACTGTAGATATCGTACAGGGCTGCATGATATTGGAAAAGTCAGACATTGCTACATGTAATTTCTATGCAAAATATTTTGCTGTAGAAACACGAGTTCAGCAGACGGCTCGAATTGCTCTATTTTGGAAAGAATTCATTCGATTACTTGGGAAGGATTCTGAAGGGGTGTGAGTGAATGAATAATCCCACACTCGAAACCAAGGGGTAAGAAATTTTCACAACGGCAGCATAGCCGCACACGGAAGTAAGGAGATCCACTAATTAGTTTATTTTGTCATTATTAGAAAATTTTTAAGAAACAAGCACATGTTTTTATTTGTTCATAACTGCGTTTGTGTTTTACCATCATGCTTAAAACCCCCCCGCGATCTATAATCCCTAATATATAATCCCTAACTCCTGTACAGCAGTCCCACAACATTCTGACACTCGATGACCCTCGAATACCCTGTCGGAAATGTCTAGTGGCTGGGAATGAGCTGTTTACAGTGTCTGCTATAATGTTAATGTTGTTTGTGTGTTTACATTGATGAATATGGTCACTGTGTAAATGCACAGTGCAGTTACGATCTTATTGTCACATTATATCATTATAATAACATGATATATGCCTTCAGTGATTTCCTGAAGATAAATACCAACAAATAACGCAACTGGAATCACTCCAGCAGTCGCCATCTTCTCATCTCGTAGTGCTGTCCCATTTCTTAAGGGTAAATTTTGAAGCCCTTCTCTTTCGCACTCTGTTTCAAGGGCCAAGGGGAAGGGATACAAAAATAGAATTGGGCCTTATGCTGCGTTCACACCAGACGCGGAACGTGCGTCAAGCGCGAGTGATTTACATGTTAAGTCAATGCCAACGCGCGAATAGACATTCTGCGGCGCGATATGAGCGAATGACTCGAATTGCGCGATACGCGCGAGACAAATTGAGCGTGTTGCGCGTTTGACGCGCTTAACGAGCGTTTCGCGCGAATCTCTCGAGTTCGAAAATCTAAACTTCAGCGGACATTCGCGCCGCGTTAACCAATCAGAAGCTTGCTCTTGTGGGGGCGTGATTGTGACGTAGAACCTGTTGATGGTGTCCCAGGGGAAATCCTCCAGCCGACACCGACAACAAGTCATCAAACTGGGCTCAGCTCAGACAGAAGCACCGTTGAAAGCCTCCGTCATCCAGGTCCAGTTTCTGGAGGAGTTTATGAGCTCACAGAGCTGGATGCACCTCTGAAAGCATGTAGTGGACTCAGACACGACTCTAAACGTATCGATGCTGTTTTTCAGTCTTCATAAAGCACATAAACACTGTTATTTTCTTTATAAAATCCATGTTAGCCTTTTAGCAACGAAGCTAGAGTCACCGGGCAGACAGAAGCCCTGCCCATCACGCGAATCCGCGTCTGTTCTGAAGTGAATTTGACACGCGAATGAAGCGGATTTGGCGCGCGAATGAAGCAAGTAAACGCAAATGTTCACGCGGCTATTTACGCGCGAATTATCCGCGCGTTCCGCGTCTGGTGTGAACACAGCATTAGACTCCTCTGAAAAGTGTAAAATAGAGCTGATCAAGACATCTGGTGAAAGTTTACTCACATCGCAGAAAAGCACTTCATTCACTATTTATTTAGTCGCGAGCGTGTATGTGTGTTGCTTCAAACTTACAAAGAGACACAGAGGAGTTTAATCGATAGATCCCGAATCCCGCATAAAGCGGCTCTGTGAATTTGCAGGTGAACGTGTGTAAGTGCGTGAGTGTGTTCGAGACGCTGTAGAAGGACAGAGTACCCGCTGAGCAGTCCACATAAACACCTACTCTCCTCCAGGAGCTTGAAGGCACACGTATGACTGTCTCCTTGTGATCATGACAGGCCGTGAAAGCCTCATCGCAGATTAGACTCCAGGAATTTCTGTTGTTCCTGTTATATCCAAACTCGGAGAACTCATTCCAACCTTTTCTCCAGATTGCTTTATACGCCACGGATATAACAGCGTACCCGGTCCATTCGGCCTCCCAGTAGCAGCGTCCAGACAGGCCTTCTCTACAGAGCACCTGTGGCCAGCCGTCAAATCTCTCCGGGTGATCGGGGTAGGACTGCTTTTCCTCCACATAAGTCACCTTTCTGCTGGCTTCAGACAGAGTTAGATTACTGTTGGCTGTTTTCGGATCTAAGGTGAGATCACAGGCATCTGGATACAAGAACAAGGAGAACGTTAACAACCACAGTTGATGTCTGACACAGTTACTGTATTCTTATGACATGTTTTTGGGGAATGCGGTAACTACATTTTAAATGCGCGTGACTTGATTACAGTTGCTAAAGTTAATATAACTGTTATTTGCGCTATTAGAGCTTGTATACATTTACACTGGATCTGTTTAGGAATATATTGAGACAGTGCTGTGCGTCACCGATTGTTAAACGACTTAAACGAATGTGAACAAAGCGATGTGCATCTTTTCAGGTCAGAACTACAGTTTTGACTTTGTGGTGCTATTTTAGGCTATACATTTTTTTTGTTGTGATGTGTTTAGGCTTTTGTTTTAGGTTTTTAAAGAAACTTGAATGTAAAGTAATTAGTAATCTGATTACTTTTGACCTGCAGTAACTAATAATGTAATCCGATTACAATTTTCAAGAATTAAGTGAATTAATTAGCTATAAATTTGACTTTGTTGTGATTTTTTAGGCTTTTGTTTTAGGTTTTCAAAGTAACTTGAATGTAAAGTAATTAGTAATGTGATTACTTTTGACCTGCAGTAAATACTAATGTAATCCGATTACAATTTTCAAGTCTTAAGTAAATGAATTAGCTATAAAATTTACTTTGTTGTGATTTTTTTAGGCTTTTGTTTTAGTTTTTTTTAGTAACTTGACTGTAAAGTAATTAGTAATATGATTACTTTTTAACTGCAGTAAATACTAATGTAATCCGATTACAATTTTCAAGTATTAAGTGAATTAATTAGCTATAAATTTGACTTTGTTGTGATTTTTAGGCTTTTGTTTTAGGTTTTTAAAATAACTTGAATGTAAAGTAATTAGTAATCTGATTACTTTTTACAGGCAGTAACTAAAATTGTAATCCAACTTCAATTTTCAAGTATTAAGGGAATGAATTAGCTATAAAATTTACTTTGTTGTCATTTTTTTTTTTTGGCTTTTGTTTTATGTTTTCAATGTAACTTAAATGTAAAGTAATTAGTAATCGGATTACTTTTTACCTGCAGTAACTAATAATGTAATCCGATTACAATTTTTAAGTCTTAAGTAAATGAATTAGCTATAAGATTGACTTTGTTGTGATTTTTTAGGCTTTTGTTTTAGGTTTTTTAAGTAACTTGAATGTAAAGTAATTAGTAATCTGATTACTTTTTACCTGCAGTAACTAGTAATGTAATCCAATTACAATTTTCAAGAATTAAGTGAATGAATTAGCTATAAATTTGACTTTGTTGTGATTTTTCTTAGGCTTTTGTTTTAGGTTTTCAAAGTAACTTGAATGTAAAGTAATTAGTAATCTGATTACTTTCTACGTGCCATAATAAGTCATGTAATCTGAATATATTTTTCAAGTATTACGTCAATGATAAAACGACAAAGTAAATTTAATTTAAAGTCATAAGTAATTGAATTACTCTTTACATGCAGTAATTAGTAATGTAATCCGATTACAATTTTCAAGTATTAAATATTGAAATTTTCAAGTATTGACTATTAAATGCATGAAAGAACTATAATGTTGAACTCATAGGTTTTGCTTAAGCTTCTGTTTTAGGTTTTCAAAATAACTAGACTGTAAAGTAATTAGTAATCTGATTACTTTTTACCTGCAGTAACTAATAATGTAATCCGATTACAATTTTTAAGTCTTAAGTAAATGAATTAGCTATAAAATTGACCTTGTTGTGATTTTTTAGGCTTTTGTTTTAGGTTTTTTAAGTAACTTGAATGTAAAGTAATTAGTAATCTGATTACTTTTTACCTGCAGTACCTAATAATGTAATCTAATTACAATTTTCAAGTATTAAGTGAATGAATTAGCTATAAATTTGTCTTTGTTGTGATTTTTTTGGCTTTTGTTTTAGGTTTTCTATGTAACTTAAAAAGTAATTAGTAATCTGATTACTTTTTACCTGCAGTAACTACTAATGTAATACGATTACAATTTTCACGTCTTAAGTAAATGAATTAGCTATAAAATTGACTTTGTTGTGATTTTTAGGCTTTTGTTTTAGGTTTTTTAAGTAACTTGAATGTAAAGTAATTGGTAATCTGATCACTTTCTACATGCCATAATAAGTCATGTAATCTGAATATATTTTTCAAGTATTACGTCAATGAAAAAAACGACAAAGTCAATTTTATTTAAAGCCATAAGTAATTGAATTACTCTTTACATGCAGTAATTAGTAATGTAATCCGATTACAGTTTTCAAGTATTAAATATTGAAATTTTCAAGTATTAAATATTAAATGCATGAAAGTACTATAATTTTGAACTCATATGTTTTGTTTAGGTTTCTGTTTTAGGTTTTCAATGTAGCTTGAATGTAAAGTAATTAGTAATCTGATTACTTTTTACAGGCAGTAACTAGTAATGTAATCCGATTACAATTTTCAGGCATTAAATATTAAGTTTATAGTGCTTTGTTAGGCTTTTGTTTTAAGTTTTCAATGTAAATTTTATGTAAATTTATAAATAAATGTAATACATTTTACATGCAGTAATTAGTAATGTAATTAGATTATAATTTTTTAAGTATTAAGTGAATAAAAAGCTATGAATTTGACTTTGTAGTGATTTTTAAGCCTTTTGTTTTAGGTTTTTAAAGTAACTTGAATGTAAAGTAATTAGTAATCTGATTACTTTTTACATGCCATAATAAGTAATGCAATCTGAATATTTTTTACACTTTTGTTTAAATTTTGAAGGTACAATTTCCAAGTATTAAAGTATTAAATTAGTTAGTTATTTTTGTGTTTACAACACTTTAAACAAAACAATGCCAAAAATATAACTGAAGATGTGCGAGTTAACATACATTTCCATAGTCCTGCTGTTATCCTAAACTCTCCTCCATGATCCACACTGTGAGAAATACAAAGAGTCGCATTGAATTATTTAACACACAAACAAACACACACACTTCTTTATCTTGGCACACCATCTTTAAAATGTGACGCTTGTGTGAGGCATTGCAAAACAACACATGCACACGTCAATCACGCACATGTTTACAAAGAAAAATAATAGAAGAGCAGTGCATTAGAATGAAAACAATGTGTAAGTAGATGATAAAGTTTGAGAACAAACCTTATGTTGGATTGAGGAAACCTGTTGGTAGAAATTTATTTAGTTTGAAAAAGTATCAAGTTGGCTAAAAGAATGTTTAAGATCCATGCAGTCAATGCAACCACTGTAAAGAGTGAAGCAGGCCCCTAAAAAGATTTAAAGTTGATCCCTGTGTGTCTGAGGTTGGTAATAGCATGATAGTAGCATGAATCAGCATGATTCTAAGAAATTAACATGTTATTAGCATAAATCTAGCAAGATTTAGCATGTTGTTAGCAAATTTTTAGCATAAATTAGCAAGTTGCTAGCCTGTTTCTAGCATGAATTAGCATGTTGCTAGCATGGTTCTAACATGAATTTGCATGTTTATAACACAAATTAGCATGTTGTTAGCATGATTCTAATGTGAATTAGCACGTTGTTGACATGATTCTAGCATAAACTGGCATGCTGTTAGCATGATTCCAACATGAATTAGCATGTTTAGCACAAATTAGCATGTTGTTAGCATGATTCCAACATGAATTAGCATGTTGTTAGCATGTTTCTAGCATGAATTAGCATGTTTTTAGCATGATTCCAACATGGATTAACATGTCAGCATGATTCTAGTATGAATTAGCACACTGTCGACTTGATTCTAGCATGAACTAGCATGCTGTAAACATGATTCCAACATGAATTAGCATGTTGTTAGCATGTTTCTAGCATGAATTAGCATGTTTTTAGCATGATTCCAACATGGATTAACATGTCAGCATGATTCTAGTATGAATTAGCACACTGTCGACTTGATTCTAGCATGAACTAGCATGCTGTAAACATGATTCCAACATGAATTAGCATGTTGTTAGCATGTTTCTAGCATGAATTAGCATGTTGTTAGCATGATTCCAACATGGATTAACATGTTGTTAGCACGATTCTAGCATGAATTAGCATGTTGTTAGCATGATCCCAACATGCTGCACCCAACATGATCCCATCAGCCAATGAAATTCATTCAGCATTAGGCCTCTGTCTAGCTGGTGTATTTGCATACGGCAATCTGATTGGCTGACGTTTCCGTCGCCGCTTGAAAAGTTGAGCTAGTTCCAACTTCAGCAGCGAGCAACGCCTCTGAAGCGACGCCGACGGATCCACAATGCAGTTCCTGCCTGACGTCACCCTTTCAAAGTGAGTGGGAAGCGTTGACGCTGACGCCCCGTGTGAATGGGGCGTTACTTTTTTATTATTGAAAATAATAATTCACTACAATTCATAAACTGATTTCATGACGAGAAACTCATTTTAAAAAAGTCCTTATAAGGTCAAAAATGAGTTGAATTGCTACACTAGATGAGGCACTGCCCTGCTGAAAAATCCAGCTTAAACCAGCCTAGGCTGGTTGGCTGGTTTTAGCTGGTCGACCAGCCTGGTTTTAGAGGGGTTTTGGCCATTTCCAGGCTGGTTTCCACCCATTACCAGCCAAATCCAGCTAAAACCAGCTCAACCAGCCTGGTTGAAGCTGGATATAGCTGGTTTTGGCTGGACTCCCAGCCTGGCTAGGCTGATCAAGCTGGTTTTAGCTGGTCATCTTCCAGCCTGACCAGCTATGACCTGGCTGGAAATGGCTGGAAACCAGCCTGGAACTGGCCAAAACCCCTCTAAAACCAGCCTGGTCGACCAGGTAAAATCTGCCAACCAGCCTAGGCTGGTTCAAGCTGGATTTTTCAGCAGGGTGGGTCCCCATAATGTACCAAATCCCAGGACAAATGTGGTTTATGGGGACTCCATAGAGAAAACACTTTCTATACTGTACAAACTGTATATTCTACACCCTAAAACACCACATATTCTCATAAGTTGACTTTCATGTACGTTCTTACATGGTTATTTCCATACAATTTTACATATTTGTGTCACACACAGTTATAATCTCTCTCTTTCCCTCCTCAACATACTTGATTTTGTCCAGTGCAGAGTTTGGATTCTTCTGTAGATCAGACAGCAGGCTGACTCCTGATGCACCCGGGTGATTGTAGCTCAGATCCAGCTCTGTCAAACGTGAGTGGGTTGAACTCAGAGCGGCAGACGCATAACGACAGCCATCCTCGCTCACCATACAGCCAGACAATCTGTAAACGCACAGTGATAGTATGTACTATTTGAGTTCATTTTGAATTCTTTTTTAATATCAGCATCCAAGTCCTTGCTCAGTGTGAAAGTATCAGCAGCTATGTGTCCATCCACCTATTTCTATGCGCATTTTGGATTTGCGCATTAAAAAACGGTTGATGGAAACGCCACGATGCGCATACATTTTGAAAATGCGTATTAAAAACTCATGCGCATAAATGAGTAGGATAAACTTTTTATTCGGTAAGAAACACTTTTACCGAACAAATTCCAGCATGCGCATTAAAAAAGGTCATGTGATTGTGTGAGATCATGTGATGATGAAAATGTGAGTGAATGGACAAACCATGAGGCTGAGCATGCTAGAAAACTGTTGATTTGGTCGTTCTAAAGCGCCTTAACGTTTAAGTATTAGTGTTATTATATTAATATTTAAAATAACACCTTCAAACGCCACCACACGTTTACTGCGTGTGTAACGGAGGCCAGCTAGTAAGTGCTGTGCAGGTAAACCTCACTCCTTGTTAGAGCAACCGACTCCCATGCGGAAGGTCGCTGGTTCGATACCAGCTCGGAGCGGGTTGGGTGGTGTAGGAGCGTCGGGGTTACATTGGTGCCGTGACCCGGATGTTCATGTAAGAAAACATTGTAAATAATTGAAAATTCGGCGACCGCAATCATCAAACCCTTGGGAACAACTGTGGTCGGTACCAAAGTACACAAGTCTGTGTTCTCTGAACTGCTATCAAGCGGTGGACGTCTTCATTCTGATTGCTTGCCGCCGAACCGCATCATAGCTCATTACCATAAAATTGACTTGATTTCAACTCTCCTCGACGGCCACACAGGAGAAGACACGCCGCACTGCTCCTCGCCGCCAGCTCTCATTGAAAATGCATGACTTCCGGCTACTTTGACGCTCTCGCCGCTTTCGGTGTGAACGTACGGTTAGAGCAACCGACTCCCATGCGGAAGGTCGCCGGATCGATACCAGCTTGGAGCGGGTTGGGTGGTGTAGGACCGGCGGGGTTAGGATTGCTTTCTGAGGCGAAAGTCATTTATTAGATAAAGATTGACGCAGCTTCTCCTACTGCAGCAAATCCCGTTTTTACTGTTGATATTTGCCGCCAGTTAATCAGGAAGTGACGATTTTGTTCGCTTTGACTCGTTGGATGGAATCGCAGCTTTATTCGCACGTCTTTAATGCGATAATCCAGTTTTGCGCATAAAGTTCATTCGCATTTTTGGATGGAAACATAGCTAGTGTAAGCAACTAAATCTAATAATCTAAACTTTTTATTTCTTATTTTCTTAGTTTCACCTCTTCCCGACATTGAAAAACAGCAACCATCGAAAGTGCAGGATTATATGCTGTCAAGGTTTCGCAATTAAAAAATGCAATTACAATCGAAGTCAACCAGGCAAAAACAGCACCAACGGTAAATTAGCGAGAATGAAAATCTTTAGCTTATAATCTTATAATCGTTCACATGTCCAAGACTGTGATAAAACGTAAAAAAACAGTCCACGACTACTATTATTTATATTAAAAATAAATCATTGTGTGTTTTTTTTTTTACTAAATCATTTATGAATTTGCCGATTAAAGAGTTAAAATCCTGTAATTTCGAAAAACATCAAGTAGTTTTAAAGGGCACATAGTTAACCCTTTTTTAAAGATTTATTATTAATATTATGGTTGTTCTGAGTGTGCCAGTTTAGGTTCAGTTCAACACACAGATCAGATGTTTTTATTATGATGTGTTAAAGAGTGTGATGTTGTGGCAGTGTACACAGCTCGCTGTTTAAGGAGCGTTTTGCTTCACATGAAAATCAGTTTCGGTTTCCCGCCCAACGTAACAAGGGGGCGGAGCCAAGAGCTCCCACGCTCTGTGTTTGCAGCAGACAGAGAGAAGCTAAGCTACATGAGAGGATCAGCATTCAGCTGCACATGTACGACTCGGAAACAGACCAAGCAGAGAGAATACACAATCATTTGTGTCTTTGTATAGTTTTACAGCCAACTGTGTGCTAGTTTCAAGTGCCGAGCTTGTACACCGAGACTAATAACCACGCACACTGAAGTAACTTTGACTGAGGCACCGGATGCGCAACGACACGGCACACCAGACACTCTCAGTGGCGCGGCAGAAACATAAAGTGTCCCGAATCGTCACGACACGCAGCGCCATGCATTCCAGAACTCCAAACAAAGGCCTCCACTAGGGCAAACACAACTGCGCCCCAAGTCGCCCAGCCGCCGACCCGAAGCGTCGTCGCGTGCACCCCGACAGAAACCCACGCCCAGAACTTCGAAATGAAGTTCCAGAACTACGCAAAGAAGCACTTCTGGTGTGCGATCTGCACTTTTCCAGCTGCACCTCAAGCTTAAGATCACAGGGAGCTTC